>NW_007732643.1:75100-88373 GCF_000696425.1 Galeopterus variegatus
GTGGATCAGAGCCACTCATCCTTTATACTTAAGTCCATAACCCAGGACACCTGGGTGCACAATGTCAATTACATTAGAAAATAACCAAGGATCACCTGGCCACACGTGCATATTTACATCAAATGCTCTGCAAGATTCTGAACATCTGACGGGCCCTGACCATTTAAATTTACGTTCCCTACAGCCTGGGTCAAGGGTTGCTCATGTCACTAGAAGATAACCTCACATCTTAGTCCATGCACACTGCTCTAACAATGTACCACAGACTGGGTGGCTTTTACAGACAACAGAAATCTGTTTCTCACAGTGTTGGAGGCTGGAGGTCTGAGATCAGGGTGCCAGGATGGTCAGGTTCTGGTGAGGGCCCCCTTCCTGATTGTCAGCTGCCATCTTCTCCCTGTGTCCTCACATGGTGGAAAGGGTGCAGGAGCACTCTGGGGTCCCTTTTATAAGGGCACTAATCTCATCTGTGAGGGCTCCACCCTCATGACCTAATCACTTCCCAAAGCCCCCACCTCCTAATATCAGCATGTTGGGGGTTAGGATTTCAACATATGAGTTTGGGGGGGGGCATAAACATTCAGTTCATAACACCTTATGAAAGTTAGTCTCTTCTCAAGTTTCTTACTTTCCTCCTCTCTTGCTCTCTTTTTACTAAATCCAACACACCTTAAAACAATGGCCATAAGAGTCCAATGTTGGATATTAAAAGAAAAGAAAAAAAACCAGTGTTTTCCTGTCTACTCTCATTCATTACTCATACAATATTTATGACACCAGATGTGTGGGGTCCTCTCCCCACCCCCAACACCAATCAATTTTGCAGCGGACACTAGCTGGATATCTACAATTGATTTCAATTCTGACACTATCGACCTGGAGATAGCATCCGACCCTACAGGTTAAGGGCTTAGTCCCAAAAGACTGCTCCCACTTCAGATACAAAGTTCCAACTTGAAAGTTCCAATTTTTTTTAATGTGTAAGATGAGTGTGATCATAATCCTGACTTTGTAACATTTAGAGATAACATGCATGAAGCACCTAGCACAGGCCCCGCCATGCAACAGGCACTTAAATAGCAGAAATCCTCCTCAAATCCTAGTTTTATGAGTCTTAGCTTTGTGATAAAATTGTCAAACAGGCCAATACTATCACTTCATAAACTCAAGCATCACAGATGCTTTGCTGAAGGGGGGCTGGCAGAGCCCGTGCAGCGAGACCCGACCCCCCCGACACTGTGGTCCAGACCAACTTCCTTCTGGTTCAGTGAGTTTAAAAAGACATCCGGGTGGAGGCATGATTAGAAGAGACTATGGGCCTTAAGTGGAAGCAGCAAGTTTTGCTGATCAATAGCTGCCACTTATTTCAGAGAGGAAAGGCAGATTTTGAAAGGTGCTGGGACTGGCCACGCTTCCAGGGTCCTCGGCCTGAGTGCTGAGTGGGTGTTGAATAGTAGCTGGACACTCAGAGCCAGAAAGCACCCCCTCCCACCAGGAAGGGTCACCACCAGCAAAATCCCTCCACCCTCCGACAATCCCATTACCGGGAACTCCTGGGCTCTGCTTAGCCACCCAGGACAAGTTTTCTCAAGGAGATTTTCAGCATCTCAAGGGCAAACCACCCTTCTGCTTTTTTATTCTGGAAACCAGGCAATGTGGACATGAGATAGAACTTTTTAACCTTCTTACTCCTTGTAGGGAAAACATAGGAAAATGGTCAGGGCCCCTCAGATGTTCAGAATCTTGCCCAGTATTTGATGTAAATATGCACGTGCGCCCAGGTGTTCTTTGGTTGTCTGACTCCACCCAGGTGTTCCTGGGTTATCACACTTAAGCATAAAGGACAAGTGGCTCTGATCCACAGTGCCCCCTGCCACCAGGATGTCCCTGGGGGGCCACAGGAAGGTGGCTGCTGTTGCTGCTGCTGGAGGCTGTTGCTGTTGCTGCAAGCTGTTGCTGTCAGTGCCCCTGGGATGCCCTGAGAGGCCACCACCGCTGCTGCTTCTGCTGCTACTGCTGCTGTAAGCTGCTGCTGCTACTGCTAAGGACTGAGCTCATGTCATCTGCCAATGGCTCCCAGGATCTTTCCCAATTACCCAGCATGGACCTGCGTGTGCGGGGTCTGGTGACCCAGTCTGTACAATGGGTTTGAAGGGTCTGTGGGCCCTAACCCCTAACCCTGACAATACAGATGGAAAATTTAGTGTAACTAAAATAATGAAACATTTTGGCTTTAGTTATTAATTGCCTAGCCATACAATTGGCGTAGTCACATAGCTTTACAGTTGGCTTCGTCGGCAGGAGTCCAACAATAACCCCAACCAGACAATTGGCGTAGCTATTGCTGTAACAAGACACTCCTCCTGGAAATCCACTTTGCAAGCAAACAAACATGCATTTATTATCCTCATAGCCTACATTAAGCCACTGTGGGATTAAGAAAGTTGCCAGAAGCCCGCACATCAGAGCTTGGGAGGTCCCTCATACTAAACTCATGAAGGCACCAACCCAACCCCACATGGGCATACACCCTCTCTAAGTGGCCCGTGTATGTCTAAGCACCTTCACATGTGCATGAATATTTTTTGTTTTCTGCACTTAGGCTCATTTCAGGTTTCCAGCTGGCCACTGGGTTTCAGTTCACTTATCTCAGTTTCTGTTCTCCAAAGGAGGAACAAGAGAATTGCTTCCACGGGAGAGAGGGACAGCTTTCCGATCTCTACCATGAAAGCTCTGATTATTTCAAGGCTACTTTTAAAGGCAGTTTCATTATGAACATCCTTGCACCAGCACAAATACATTCACCCGGCCAGTTGCTTTTCAGCAAGACTGAGGCAGAGATGACGCTCCCTCAGACTCCTCTAAATCTTGTCACCACCACCCCCAGCCTGGGCCATGGGACTCGTGCTGGCCAGTGGGACGTCAGCAGCAGCCAGGGTTTCACTTGCAGGCCGAGGCAGTTAAGCACGTGTGACTTCTCCGTCTCTTTTTCCCCCCTGCCCTGGAGGCCTCCATCCCTCTCATCATCTGCAGATAGTACAGCTGCAAGAAAGAGAAGGGCCACCTGACCTGCCTCAGACTTTGTGAGATGTGCAGGTTTGTGGATTGTGACAGCTAGCATTAGTGCTCAGAACCAATGCAGGATCAGTTTACAGACAGCGCATTTCAGGTTCTCAGAAGCAGGTCGTTGGTGCAATTTATTGTCTCATGCTCATTTCTTAAGCTTGCATGGAGCCCTTTTATGTGCCAGGTACTACTGGGCCTGGGATTAGAAAGGTGAGTGCTATAGTTTAAATAGGCTTTGTCCCACCGAAACTCATGTTGAAACTTAGTCCCTAATGTGACAGTATTGAGAGGTTGGGTCTTCAAAAGGTGATTGGGTCATGTGGGCACTGCCCATTAATAAATTAACTCATTCACAAATGAATGTATTAATGTGTTAACGTATTAATGGGTTATTATGGTAGTAAAACTGGTGGCTTTATGAGAAGAGGAAGAGAGACCTAAGCCGTGCCACCTTGGGATTCTGCAGAGAGTCTCCCACCAGCAAGAAAGCCCTCATCAGATGTATCACCTTGACCTTGGACTTCCCAGTCTCCAGAACCATAAGAAAAAAATTTGGTTTTTTATAAACTACCCAGTTTCCAGTATTCTGTTTTAAGAAACAGAAAACAGACTAAGATGGTGAGTTAATCCCTCCCTGTACCTGCCTTAAAGGATTGTACAGTCTATTAGGGCAAGACAGACACATAATCAACCAGCTCCTGAACAGATCTGTCTAGATGGTGTGAGCAAAATAATTATCTCTGAGGAATTGTCTCAAAGCTCTTGTTTCAGCAAATCAAGAGCAATTGTGGGTGCTGACAGGAAATATTAGCATTAAAGAGTGTACTTTCTTCTTTCACACTAAGTTGCACAGATGTTTCATCACATCAAATTCAATTAGGCTATTAATTGATTCTTAATGCTTCATTTAATGAGCAAATACTGACCCAGGCACACCCTGCGTGGGAGAAAGACCCCGCCCCAGTAAACACACAGTCAAGTAAAAGTACAATAAGCAAACCACTCATGGAAACGTGTGTGTCTCTCAAGTTCTGAAATAGAAGATTGAAGCAGGCTTGAGAAGTCATCTTATACCCACTAATTGTTTTTTTTTTTTTTTTTTAAGTTTTTGTATAAAACATCTCTATTCATTTGCTAGGGCTGCCATGGCAAAGTACCATAAACCAAATGGCTTAAACAATAGAAATTTATTATCTCACAGTTCAGGAGAGCTGGTTTCCTCTGAGGATTGTGAGGAAGAATCTGTTCCAGGCCTCTGTCTCCCAGCTTCTAGGGTTTACTGGCAATCTTTGGGTTCCTTGGCTTATAGATGCTTTACCCTGGTCTCGGCCTTCCCCCAACACATGGTCCTGGTTGTGCACTTGTCTCTGTGTCCAAATTTCCTCTTTTCATGAGGACGGCAATCATACTAGATTAGGGCCCACCCTAAAGACCGCATCTTAAACTCATTGTCTGCAAAACTCTATTTCCAGAAAAGGTCATATTTATAGGTCCTGGTGGTTAGGATTTCAACATCTTTTGGGAAGACACAATCTAACCCACAACAATACCCAGCTCTAGCAAGGTCAGGTGAAACTGGTCTGCTTATACAATGATGTTTACAGCAGTAAAAATAGCTATAAAATGTTAGGGGAGCATTATGCAACATGCAGCAATAACTATCAAAATGAATATCTCTTGGCCCAGAGATCCCACTCTTAGGTGTGTATCTTAAGCCTGCTGTGTAAGTCAAATCAGGATGTTAGCGTCCCCAGGGGTGTTCAAAAATGAACAGAAAAGACTCAGTGCTATAGGTTACAAACATTTTTCTGAACCCGTCATTTTAATTATATATAGTGGACATTTAGTAACTGTATGAAAGAAAAGTACTGAGTACTACTAGAAAGCATAGCAGGGGTTTCTAATCTATACGAAGAAGTAATTTTAATAAATGTTTACTTATATTAATATGTCACTTAATTATATGTATACATATATATTATAGACACCACTTATCGCCCTTGAGTTCCCAAATATTCACTTTCTACTGCTGTTAGAAGAACTTTGCTGTGAAAGTTTGAAAAGATCTGTCTTTGGGAAATAATCCAACAAAGCCTCTAGGAACAAAGATAATGGTTATGGCATTATCGCTGCTCTAAAACTAGAAACCAAGAGCCCTTCCAGCTGGTGTTTGCTGAGCACCTGCATCTGCCGAGCATTGTGCAGGGGCTGGGAGTACAGTGGCGAAAAGTCATCCCTGATCCCTATTTGCAAAGAGCCAATGGTCCCAGCAGGCAGAGGTTTTAATAAATTATATTCTTAGTATGTTAGCATAACACAAGGGCATTAAATGGTAATTAAGAGAAATCTAAATACCATTCAAAATTCATAAAGATTTAAAATGGCATTTTATACTATAAGTAATGGAAATATGCATGCTCGGTGGCTTTGGTCTGCTTTGTTCACGTCTGTGTCCCTGGTACTGAGGACAATGCTTGGCACACAGTAAGTGTTCTGTAAGAATTTTGTGAACTGAAGGAAGGTATTGAGGACTGGGAGATTATATGCAAAATAAATTTTAAAATAAGAAAGACCATTGGTGTACTTGGGTAACGGGATCGTGAATATGTTTCCCCCCCCCCCAAATTTCTTTTATACAGCTGTTACCACAGTTTGTAAAAAAAATAAATTAATAAATTGAAAAAGGGATTCCTAGATGTCTCTGGTACTTATAAGCCAAGAGAATGAAAATCTTAAAGAAATTGAAAATAAGAGAGTGATGACTCTGGGATGTCCCCCGGTGGAGAGGCTGTTCTAGACCGAGGGGGAGGCTGCTGCAAAGGTCACATGAAAAGCAACGAGGGCCCAGACTGAGAGCGTGGTGGGTGCAAGGGGAGCTGGTTCTCAATACTTTCTCATCTTCGAGGCCCAGTTCTGCACCCCTATTTCCCTGGTGCTGCATTGGCTTCTGGCCTCCTTTCTTTTCCTGCTCTTCTGAAGGAGGAGTGGGACTTGTTATCCCAGAATTGAGTGACTTCTAGACAAGTTGAGAAAAGCCTGTCTTGGATAAGGTGCTGGTATGGTCAATCAGTTGAGACAGGAAGATGAAATTTTTACCTGTCCTGGCAAAATAGTACGTCAACACAGATAAAACCCAAAATGAACTCTCAATGTCCCGTGGCCCCTCTGCAGTCAATCAAATGGCTCCAGTCAGAAAACTGGGGTCCTCCTGGGCAGCCGCCTCTCTCCCTCCCTTCTGCCAACATACACACAACCAGTTCTTCCCCGAGCCTTATGGATTCTACCAAAAAAGGTACCTCTCAAATCCTTCCACCCTCTCCACCCTACACAACCATCTGAGTCCAAGGCCCTAGAATCTCTTGCCTGGATTTCTGCAACTCCCTTTACTGGTCTCACTGCCTCTGCTCTTGGCCTCTCTGATCCACTTGTCTGCACAGTAGACAAAGAGATCTTTTTAAAAACACAACTCAGATTATGTCACTCTCCTGCTACGTTTCACTGCCCTCGGTGGTTCCCATTTCACTAGGGACAAAATAGTGACTCCTTAACGTGGACGGCATGGCTCCTGTGTTGGGCTCCTGCTGTCCCTCCAGCCCTCTCCCTGCAGCAACCCTCACTCACTTCACTGGCAACACAGACCTTTTTCTGGCTCTCAAAGGAGTCAAGCTCTTCCATGCCTCAGGACCTTTGCACAAGCCATTCTTCCTGCTTGGAATGCTCTTATCTCCTCTCTTTGTCTAATTAACAGCTCTACATTCTTCAGCTCTCAGCTTGAAGTCATCTCCTTAGAAGGGTCTTTTTACCCTCTTCAGATAGATTAGAAACCCCTGCTATGCTTTCTAGTAGTACTCAGTACTTTTCTTTCATACAGTTATCTAAATGTACAAATTTCTTGTTTATCTGTGTAATTATTGGTTATTGGTTTAATGTGAGTCTTCCCCATGAGCTTGTAACTTCTATGTCTGCTTTGTTTGTCATTGTATAACCACCCAGTGCCTGGCAAGGTACTCAGCGTACAGTAAGCCCTCAACACACATGTGTCAAAGGAATGATTAAATGAACAAACCAAATATCAGTTAAATCACAAGAACCATTTCCTGGTTATGCCTGTAGTCTGAATCCAAATTTATTCAAGAGTTACATGATAAAGAGTAACTGAAACACGTCATTTTTTCACTAGGAGGGAAGACACATTCCAAGGAAATATTCCTTGGCTTGACAGTTCATTTCTAGAGGTAAAAATACAGCAGGCAATCAGATGTGGTGCCAGACAAGGGTTTATCTTGGAAACATCATTGAATACTTTATAAATTAGACAATTTTAGGCTGCAAGGGGTAAAGACATATCAACTTGTCTCAGTTAGTAGAGGTCTATCAGTTAGGACTCTTGAAATTGCATGTGACAAAAGACCTAATTCAAGTTGCCTTACACAACAGAGGATTTATTGGCTTCATAACTGAGAAGTCTAGAGACAGGGCTGTCCTTCTTAGGATGAGGCGTGATTCCATGGCCTAATAATGTCACCAGCATCCTGCTCCTCTCCGCCACTCGCCTGCCAACCATGCATTGCTCTGTCCTTAGGCTGCATATGGTCACTCAGGAAGCATAAGGGTTGCAGCCATCCAGACCTCATGTCTTCACATACCCTGAGCTACAGAAGAGAGCACCTTTCTTCCAGAAGCTTCTGCAATGATTCTCAAAGCTGACTAATGAGCAGAATCACAGGACAAGCTGATTCCTAGCACTCCATCCCAGCACCTCTGCCCCCAAACTTGGCGTATCTGGTGAATAGACTGAGAATCTGCCATTCTTGAATTTCTTTTACGGAAAACTATAAAGGAGAAACCAAAACTGTCCCATAACTCCACCATCCAGATGACACATTGAAGTTTTCTGATAAAACTAATCAATGCATTAAGAAAATTGAACAGTATAGAATAAAATCTGAAAACTTCTCTTTCTTTCCCTTCCCCCAAAGGAGTCACTGTTATCAGCTTCTTGTATATTTTCCATTAAAAAATAATTTGTTTACTTATCAAAATACATCATGTAGGGCCGGCCCGGTGGTGCACTGCTACAGTGCGCCGCTTGGGAGCGCAGCGGCGCTCCCACCGAGGGTTCGGATCCCACATACAGACCGGCCGCTCACTGGCTGAGCGAGATGCGGGCGCAACACCGAGGGTTGCGATCCCGTTCCCGTCCCAGTCCGGTACGGGCGCGACACTGAGGGTTGCGATCCGTTGCCAGTCACGAAAAAAGAGACAAAAAAGGAAAAAAAAAATACATCATGTATTATTTAAAAAATTTTATGGAAAATGGATCACACTGTTTATACTGTTCTGCTTCTTGCTTTTTTCATTACACAGCGTAAGTCAGACCGCTCTCTATCTGCGAAGGGAGCTCCTCTTAAATCTTCTTAAGAGATGTAAGAATGTACATAGTTTATTTAACCAGGTTTCTGCTGATGGGCATGCGGGCTGTTCGCCCACACACGGTGCCATGGCTCACGTCCTTCAACTCTGATGTGCTTTGATGGGGATTCTCGCAAAAGCTCCTAGCATGGAATTGCTGGGTCAGAGGCTGCTCACATTCTTAAAATGTTCATGTATGTTGTCAGAATCCCTTCTGCTGTGGTTCACTAGTCCAGTCTCTATTGTCATTTGAAACTTCACAAATGCTGCCCTTAATTACATGTGGGTACTTACAGTGGCACAGGGGTGGGGATGGGGGGCTGCGCATCCACTTTTTTTTTTTTTCCTTTTTGTCTTTTTTCGTGACAGGCAACGGATTGCAACCCTCAGTGTCGCACCTGTACCGGACCGGGATCGCAACCCTCAGTGTTGCACCCGCACCTCACTCAGCCAGTGAGCGGCCTGTCTGTATGTGGGATCCGAACCCTCAGTGGGAGCGCCGCTGCGCTCCCAATCGGCGCACTGTAGCAGTGCGCCACCGGGCCGGCCCGGCATCCACGTTTTTAAGAGCTCATTATGTGACTCTAAAGCTCCTTCAGGAGGGAGGGCCACTGCCCAGGTGTGAAGATCCACCAAGGTTATATCTTCGCCATCGACCCCACACAGTCACCAGCAATGGGTATTATGAAACTTTATAATTTTTGCCAATCGGATTCATGAAAAATGGATTGTTGTGATTTGCACCTCCTCACTTCCGAGGAAGGTTGAGCAGCTCTTTGTAAGCTTATTGGCTATCAGTGTTTCTCCTCCTTACTCTGCCAGTTCAGATCCTCTGCCCAGCATTTATTGGTTGTTTGTATTTTTCTTATTTATAGGAGCTCTTGGCAAATGAAAGAAATTAGCAGTGTTCATCTGTGTTTCAAATACTTTTTTTCCCCTTGTTTATAATTTCTTCTGACTGATTCATGAGTTTGTTTGTTTAGCTATACAGAGGTTTTTGTTTTGTTTTTATGTGGTGACATTTTAAAATTTTTGCCTTTAATGTTTCTGGAAGAATCTAGTTTTTAAAGCTTCCCCAGTGATTCTGCCAAGTTTGGGAGTTACTGCCTTACAGGATATAGATAAGGAACACAGTACAGCCCCTGCTCTTTGGGGATTTACAGCTGCGTGGGAGAGAGAAGAGTCTGTACATAAAGGAGAATGAGTTATAGAGGACACTATCTGGAAAGTTCCACAGGAGCAATGCAGATTGGCCAGCCTCAGAATGCCTGCTCAGGGCATGGTCCTCTCCTAGGGGGCTTCCCATCAACAGACCCCATGAGGCAGCAAACAGCAGAGAAAAGCCAGCCACACAGCGAAGGTGGGGGGTGGGTAGCTGGGGTGACAGTGCAGGGCAGTAGAAGCCAAGGCCACAGGCTGAGTCAACTCACCAGGGGGCACAAACCCCAGGTCTCAGAGCTGCCTTAGACACCATCCGTCCCCAGCCTGCCCTCCGGGGCCTGGGAACCCAGCTGTAGGGCTGAACCTGCCTTCTTCTGGACATGCCATGAGGTGAAGACTCCCTTCCTGCCTATCTTGTCCAACCTTAAACTATCAAATAACAAAAAGAGCACTCGAGTCCATTTCTGCTTCTTGCCGTCCAAAGAAGCTGATTCATGTAAAGCTGTAGGAACTGAGAGAAAAGCTATATTTCTGTGGGCTTGGGCAGGGGGGTACATAAAGCTTCACGGAGAAAGCCAAAGAGGTTTCTAGCAGGGCCTCTGGAGGGAGAGGACTGGAGTCGACTCAGCTCTTTACCGTATCCCTCACAGCTTGTAGAGAAGTGTCCTAGATGAGATGTACCTTGAATGAATGAATGAATCGGTCAGTCATCGATGGGAAAGGATTCGAGCTGGGCCTGGAAAGACTAAGGATGAGGACCACTTCCTTCTTCTGCCAGTGAGAAAGGATGCCCGACGTGGCCGTGCTCCACGGTGTTGATCTAAACCGTCACGGGCGTGCAGAGGTAAGAACACAAAGTCACACTCACAGGACTGACACAGGAGCCCGTTTGATGAAAGATTCTTTGAGGAAAGCACAAATGGAAAAGCAAGTGGGAGCCCAAGGCCAGGGCCAAGGAATATAGGTCTCCGTGTGTCCACCACGTGTGAAGTCATTGGTGACTGCCTTCAGGGGGAGACGTGGCTGAAATCAGTGTCTTAGGAAGACTTGTTTGGCGACAGTAAGGGGGATGGGTTAGACGTTAGGAAGAAATTTGAAAACACCCAGACAAGAGGTGGTTTCGTGTATGGGCGAAGGTTGGGACAATGAAATTGGGAAAGAAGGCGGGCCCAAGAAGCCTGGTCAAAGAAGACTTGAAGGGACCGGCACTGATCTGTCCTGGAGGCGGGCTGGGCAGAGGGGAGGGGAGGTGGGAGGAGGTCGACAGTCCTGGGTGGCCTGGGGATCTGTGCCCGAATGCCCGGCTTAGCTGCTCCCCCAGGACAGTCTGTCCTTATTACGTCTTCCTCATTCCTATAACCTGCTAGGATGTTCTTAACACCTCTCTAGTCTCACACTTGGCCCTCTTTGAGCACCTAGGAGGCCAAGGGGAAAAGTCAAAAAGACAAGACACCAAGACAATTGTGCAGGCAGGAGCCAGGCTCTGGGCCTGAGCCCTGAGCTGAGATCAGCGAGGAGACAGGACCCGCTGGGGCAGAGGAACATTCACAAGCGATGTCTGCATCTGGGCACGTGCGGAGGTTGGAGCCACATCACCAAAGGCTGCACTGAGACTTTTGTCCTACAGGAATGGGAAGGGCCTAGGGTTTTCTGGGCAGGGAGATGACATGGTCTGCCAGCCCTGGGTATCATGGATTGGGAGGGACGTGCCCAGAGGCAGAGAGATCACTTAGGAAGCTGTCATACCAACCCGGGCATGAGCCAATGGGTTCTGAGGCGAGGGTAGTGGCAGTGGGAAGTGGGAGGAACAGCAAAGGAAAGGACAGGATTTGGAGACTAGACAGGGAGGATGAAGCAGAGGGAGAGGTTGGAGCTGGCTCAGAGGCACCACTGGCCCTTCTCGACCCCGTGACACCTGCAAGCCCTTGCCGTGGCAGCCCCTAAGGTGCAGGAGCCGCAGCAAGCAGGGACTGAAGGGCGTACAGGTGCAGGGCCCATTCTTGCTGCTCCTATTTCCAACCTGTGACTCAACACACCACACAGAGCTGATGTGAGAATTGCAGGCCTCAACCTCAGGAACTGAGTCTCATTAGAAGGTTCAAAAGTCACGTTTTCATTCGTTGTGAAAGCCCCAGCAGTAGCACGACTGTGATGGCTTGAATCCCAGAGCCTGCTGCCAAGCAGGGCACCTCTGCTCTCACAGTGTACATGTCGCTTCGTGGACAGGTCGTCCATGAAGGCCAGGAGGAGGACTCTGCCTCGGCTTTATTACTTTATTTATGCAAAGTTGCCTAAGCGAGTTGTTCCTCCAGGAGCCTCCTAAAAAATGTGTACGAGTTATGACTTTCTGCTTTCTATGCTCCTAAAAGCTAACTCCTTAGAACTCTGCATTCTCAAGAAAATTGGGGTCCTTACTATGAAGAAAAATCAACAGCTCTCCCAAGTTTGCTCTAACTGAAAAGAGACTGATTTCATAGCACCAGCCTATGTCCACGTCTTCCCCTGAAGTACGGCAGGCACTCTTCTTCCAGTTTCTTCTTCTTCTTCAAAAAGAGTAATATTCAGTACATTCAACAGAATCCAATAACATTTATATAATTATGTATCCAATAATATTACTTGATTACGAAACATAATAAACCCGCCACCCAACCTAAGACCCGTAGTCCTGGCAACTCTCCTAAGGGGCCTGGGCCCAATCCTGTGTGAGTGTGGGGGTCATTTCTCCATGCATCCATCTGAGTGACTTTCTTCCGTCCATTCAGTTCTGGTCTTCCTGTGGTCCAGGCACACTGCACAGCACCTGGAGTCCTCCCACCATAACATTAACTACACAATAAAAGCATGGTGACAAAGAGTCTGTCATGATGAATAACAGATCACTCAGGATTTTGAAACCAGTGAGTAAAATTATTGTATACTGTTTTAATCATGGTGACTCATGCAATTTTGTTGTCATTAGCTTTTTATTCTTACTCATATTTTAATTATGAGACAAATATGCAAATTTAAGTGAATAATATAGCTAAGCAAATTATCCAGTGCATTTAAGGAAGCACTCAGAGGAATTTTAAAATGGGATCATAGTTCTGATAAAGAGTTTCAGAAATGGACTTAGAAACAACGGGCAGAGTCCTGTAAATGCCCAGTGAACTTGGCCTTAGAGACACAGCTTTTTGGCGAGCTTTTATGCACATGTGTTGAGAGATTCCCAGGGAAATGAATGTTCTCCCCTCAGTTCCCGCTGAGCCTTCTGGTTCAGATCAGAGCCTGTATCCCTGGGTCTGCCTGTGTCCTAAAGCTCCCAAGGATGGAGATGGATCCAGAAGACCTTTATTTCCAGGCTCTCCAGAAAGACAAGGGAAGTTACAGGGGCTGTCCATCACGGGTTTCCATGTACTGTAGTTCTGTAATCCTACTGACGTTGTGATGCATGTGGTCCAGTCTCAGACCAGTGCTGGAGTCAACAAACACCACCCAGCAACCCCAGAGTAATCTCAAAATAATTGAAGTTTTTTATATGCATTTCTTAAACACAGAGACACAGGGTCCACAGCACGACTTCTTTAATTTCCCTTTTCCATCTTGTTCCCTTGTACTCTAGCACCTCTCTTCATAAAACTTCCTGAAGAAC
>NW_007732643.1:88804-94138 GCF_000696425.1 Galeopterus variegatus
CAACAAACACCACCCAGCAACCCCAGAGTAATCTCAAAATAATTGAAGTTTTTTATATGCATTTCTTAAACACAGAGACACAGGGTCCACAGCACGACTTCTTTAATTTCCCTTTTCCATCTTGTTCCCTTGTACTCTAGCACCTCTCTTCATAAAACTTCCTGAAGAACTGCTCCGCAGCCCCTTTGCCTGGGTAAGCAAAGCAGGGCAGGGTGGCCGAGTCTAGTCAGCTGAGATGTCTGCGGTGGACCGAGGAGGAAGCCAGCGACCCTCACGCCCATGCATTCCCATTGCATGCACTGTGTCAGCAACCCTCACGCTTGTGCATTTCCATTGCATGCACCATTGCCTCCCGCGCGCCAGCCCGTGAGCCTCTGCAGCCAGCGACCACGCATCTGCAGTGGGAACCACAGCAGCCACAGGACCGGTTGGACAGCCCTCCTTGCTTTGGAACGCAACACCTGTGAACAGCTGTGGAGCTCCCTGTACCCAGCTCCAGTGATGAAATCTTTCTGTCGCCAGAGGTGTAAAGAATCATCAGATCTTAGTGAATGACAAGGTCATCACCAGCAGACATCATTTTTAATAAATCTGAGAAATGCACCTCCTCCCTGGCACAGGGCCATTCTCAGTTTTCTTTAGCCTGTGGCTACTATCCAAGTCTTCCCCACTGCTGCCCTCTCCCCCTCAGGGCCCCTCAGGGAGGGCTCAGAATAAACCCTCACATACATCCTTTCAATGCACGGGCTGGCCTGGAGTCCCGGCCTGCCCCGGATAGCTCCCGCCCTCTGCCAGTGTTTCCTGGGTCCACTTAAGAGCTGGTGCAGAGAACAGCTTCGAGGGAGAGGAGGTAGGTGAGGGGCTGTGAAAAGACACTCCCTCCTTCACACCAGCACATCTCCTCTTACCCGGATCGGTTTTTCCTCAAAGACAACTGCTCTGGCTGGGCTTCTTATACTGATCTAATCAACAGTCCAAACACAATTTCAGGACTGTCAAAACAAGCCCCGCAGACCTGACACAGACAATTAACACAAGTCAGGGCAACCCACCCGGCACGTCCTTGCTCTCCCCGACGTCTCATCAAGACTTTAGCAAAAGCAGGTCCCCCTGTTCCAGGCGGCGGTATCACCAGGAGCAGGTTGTTGAGCTGGGGCTCCTGACACTAGGCTGGAAGCTGTAATTACCAGTGTATAATTTGGTTGCTAAATGGATTGTTTACAAAGGTGTGCATGATGAAATCACAGGCTCGGCAGGGCAGAGAGAGGGAGGCGGGAGGAGGCAGTCAGTCACTAACACCCCACCTCCCCCAGGCTCCCACCTGCCAATCGCGGCTGCCACCGCCAGCACCGCAGACTCTGACCTGCCTGAGTCACCTGGGTCTCATGTTCCATGACGTTCGGGAAATACCTGGCCTTCCTCCCTGAGGTTCATCTGGTAATAAATCCCTGCGGAAGCAGACTCACCTTGGCACAGGACAGGAGATTGAGTTCTGTTGTCACAGGCTCCAGGGTCGGCCTGGAGGGGAAATGAGTACAACAGAGGTCCCTCTGTGCAACAGGCCAGGGGGAGGTCACAGTTACGGGGCTCATTCCAGGCAGGTGTCTGCCTCACAGGGGTCCCTGCAAAGGGATCAGACCTGGAGCATGAACTTCTTCATATTTCTACCCACAACTGAAGTCATGAAATTGAGGACCAGCCCATTAAATTTTCAGGGAACATAAGAAGGGGAGAGTGGATATTGGCTTCTTTGCACAGTGGCTGAGATGTCCAAAAGACATTCGGAGATCAGAGAAACGACTCGTCAAAACGACTTGACAAGATGACATTCAATAGGGACAGGGGGAGATGGCCCATTTGGGAACCTGCAAAAAGCTAGAGACACAAAGTATGAACAATGGGTTAAATGTTAAAAGGCCCAGGAGGTCAGATCGCATCTCAGGTCAGACGTGCCTTTATAATAAAATGTCATTTTAAAACAAAACAGAACAAAAAACTCTAACATAACCTATGTGGGTTTATGTCAAAAGAATTTAAGAAATTAAGAATAAAAGAATGTACCAAGAAATAATCATTCTAGGGCTAAGAATTGAAGTTTTGGAAAGGTTTGGAAAAATTAGACAGGGTCTGTGAACAGTAAACAAAAGAACAAAGGGCTGGAACAGTTCGGGAATGAAGGAAGGGAGGGGTGTTTATAAATATTCCCTCTGCACAAAGGCAGGTGAGAGCTGGTGCCACCTGATAATCCACTCGGTGTTCTCAGGAATTCTGGGCTCATGGGTGCAGATTTCTGTTTGATATGGGTCTTTCTGGACCTTACCTTAGGAGGTTTAGTTAATAAAGCACTGAGATAATATTAACAGGAGTTTTATCTGCAAAGTGGTCCCACTGTCCCTCCCCCAGAAACCAACAAAATGGCTGGCGGCTTCTTCTCTGCAACAGCAACACTTAACAAAGATCTGTGGCACCCACTGGACACCAGCATCATGGAAACTCTAGGCCCCCCACGACAAACAGGAGGGGCTTCGCCCTCATCCTCACGGAACTTGCGTCCAAGTGAGCCGTCATGAAGAAGTCTGCAGAGCATGGATGATAAAATCCACGGGAAATCCCAACCCGCCCCCGGGGCCTTAAGGACAAGAGGACAACCTTCTGCTGGGACAGGCAGACAAACTGCAATAGGCAGGAACTTCCATCCCGAGTGGTCCATGGGGAAGCCTGAGACGGCTCAGAAGCTTCTCTGCTCAGGATCTGCCCCTCTTCCCGGGCAGAATGGGCACCAAATAGCCAGAGAGACGCCATCCACTCCTGCCATCTGTCCTCTTGCTCCATCTGACGTGTCTGCCGACTCTGAGCTCTGGGTCCAGAACCTTCCAACCTGCTCCCTGATACAGTGAACAGCCTGAGTCTAGTCTCTGCACTCAGCCATACCCACACAGCCTCTAACTTGCTGCCACAGGGTGACAGGGGCCCAGTTTTGAGCTACAGCTGGGAGAAGTGGACCCAAGGGTGCCCCCTCCCAGTGGGCTCTGCCATCTGCAAGGTCCCGGCTCAGTGCCGCTGCTTCGTCTCAGAGCAGTGTGGGGTCTGCATGCAATTGGACTTCGGCAACTTCCATTTTGGGGAAGGAGCCACTAAGAAGGAAGAGGAAGGGGCAACATTGGTTTATTACATTCCAGAAATAAGCAAATCACATGCTTTACGTATATTACTTCATATAATCCTCTCTCCCACCACATGAGGAGGACTCCTATCATTAGCCGCACTTTGCAGATGAGGACACTGAGGCACAGACCAGTCACACGGAGCTTGTAAGGGCCCAGAGTTTTCCTGCAGGCGGTCTGGTTCTGGGGTCTCATCTCTGAACCATGGCTGTTCCGCAGTCAGGGAAGCCTGAAGCACTCGCTGGCTTACTGTTCACACCTTCTCAGGTGCTTGAGCATGAATTCATTCACCAATCTATCCCTTCATGAAAATAATAAAAACAAATGAATAAAAACATTTATCCAGTACCTAACCTATGTCATTCATTTTGCTGGCAACTAGAAATTATTATATGAAATTAATATTTTCGAACGTCACTTGTTTTATAGTGGTTATTACATTTAATTCTTACAACCAATAAGGTAGGTACTAATCTTCCCATTTTAGAAAGGTAACGAAGGCTCAGAGAGGTTAAGCTGTGAATCCCAGTTTGCTTGGACAATCAAACGCTTGCAGGAAAGAGCCAGCCCCTCAAAGCCCCCAAAAGGCCGACTAAAAAGAATTTAATGAAGAAGCCATTTACAGAGACCTGGACAGGCGTAAAGAAACCAGTCAGGATGGCACATCCCAAAGCTGTTTCACCCAGAAGCCTGAAGCCTCACCCACAGAGGACAGCCCAGGGGCCTTGAGCAGGGTGAAGGGTGAGAATGATTTGGGGGACGGGGGAGATAGGCAATTAGAAACCATCCAGCATGGTTAGAAAAATGTGCAGCCAGAATTGGGAATCCCTGCAGTATCCAGCTTTTCCTAGTCAATGTAAACACCAGAGCACTTGGTGTTGAAAAGTAAGCGCAACATGACTCCCGACCCAGCAGATTAGGGACAGCCCAGGAGAATATTTTCGAGTAATGTGTAAACCATCTATTGTCCTGCCCTCACCTTCACCCACCAAGATGGAGGAAATAGAACTGTATTCTAGAGCCCCCCAGCCACCCACCCCACAATAGCCTGGGGGAACAAATGAATGAGAGTCTGTGGGAATCATTTCTGTAGCAATATCCTGATGCTGCACAGCTCCAACCTCAGAACTTAAATTAAGGTGCAGCTCCGCAGTGCGTGGCCTGGGGAATGTGACACAATATGCTTCCCATTGCAGAAACACCGTGTCCTCCCCGTCTCCATGGATGCCCCCTCCTTTCAGCATTATGCTATTAGACTCAATTGATACGGTCCTCTGCAGACAGACAAGCCAGAACACTCAGCAGCGACGCGAGACTTTGCTCAGCAACTGTGGAGAGAGAGCTGCAGCTGGGAGGCAGGGAGCCTTGTGGGAGCCGGGCAGGAAGAGATTTGGAGGCGCGTGCAGTCCCAAAGACAGCAGCCACTGAAGATCCCTAACATTTCTGACACAGCAGAAAGGGATCCTAGTAGTAACCATTTCAGCTTCGGTCAGTTATGATCCCGAGATTACAGACTGCACTTTACCACCAGAAAAACCACAACTGTCTTTTCCGCCGGAGTCAGAGCAGTAGGTTTTATTTTGATTGAAGAAATCCAACTTCAAGAACGGCTGAAGGCAATCTTCATGCACACCGGGAGCCCGAGCTGAGCCTGCAGACATTTTGTCCCCGCGGTGTCGCTACCCGGGGCGCCATCTAGCGTCCTCCCGCCCGTCCTACACTCTCCAGCCTATGTGCAAAAAAAAAAAAGAAAGAAAGAAAGAAAGAAAAAGAAAGAAGAAAGGAAAGGAAAGGAAAGAAAGAAAGAAAGGAAAGCCTTTCCCTGCAAAGAGCTGCTTTCATAGAAAATCATGAGACCTGATAGGAGAAAAATATTTGGCCTCGATGATACACATTTTTCAAAAGTTGTTGAGCAATAAAGACTTCCCGTTTATTGGATTTCACACATGATTTTGCTTGAGCCAAACCAAAGACTCATGACTTAAAAACAATGAATAGGCAGAGGATGGAGGGTTGAAGCGTTTTTCTCATGGCCGGCTGTTTTTAGGAAACATGTTTATATGCACACATAACAATCTGGTTGATTTCCATATGGCTGATTTGCACACATTTTTCAGGGTGTGGCATCATACAGTTAAAACTTATTTGGGCCTCTGTTAGAGGCTGAATT
>NW_007732643.1:94501-95962 GCF_000696425.1 Galeopterus variegatus
TTTTTCAGGGTGTGGCATCATACAGTTAAAACTTATTTGGGCCTCTGTTAGAGGCTGAATTATGTCTCCCCCCCTCCCAAATTTATATGTTGAAGTCCTAAACCCTAGTACTTCAGCATGTGACTGTATTTGAATATAAGATCTTTGTGTGTGTGTGTGTGTGTGTGTGTATTCTTTTTTCTTTTTTTAAAGACGACCGGTAAGGGGATCTTAACCCTTGACTTGGTGTTGTCAGCACCACGCTCTCCCAGGTGAGCGAACCGGCCATCCCTATATAGGAACCCGAACCCGTGGCCTTGGTGTTATCAGCACCACACTCTCCCAAGTGAGCCATAGGCCGGCCCTGAATATAAGATATTTAAGGAGTTAAGTTAAAATGAGGTCATTAGGGTGGGCCCTAATCCAATCTGACTGGTGTCCTTATCAGAAGAAAGAAATTTGCACACAGACCTGTGCAGGTATGGGGGAAAGACCATGTAAGGACGTAGCAAGAAGACTGCCATCTGCAAGCCAAAGAGGGAGGCCTCAGGAGAAACAAAACCTGCCGGCACCTTGATCTTGGACATCCAGCCTCCAGAGCTGTGAGAAAATACATTTCTGCTGTTTAAGCCCCAGTATGTGGTATTTTGTTATGCTCAAAAACTAATATAGCCCCTAAACTTCTCTTCCCCCCCTCCCCCAGAACTGTGAGGAGACTGGAGGAAACGTTGGTCACATTGATGCTAACAGTGCATGAAGCAAGCTCTGTGTCCCCTCATTTCACACACAATGAATCTTGAACCCAGCAGGGTCTGGCAATGGCTCTGGGAGCACCTTTCACCCCCGTGAGTAGAAGAGCTGTTTTCTCTTGAACCTATCCCGGAACTGGTTTTCCGGGTGGGGTTTAGGGGACTAGACCCCCATTCTCAGTGGGGGAGTTGGGTGACCTGCCTTTGGGTGAACCTAGGTATGTAAGCTTTGGCAGGTCACCGCCCTTCGCTGAGCCCTGGCTTCGTCCTGTGTAAACTGAGAGTGACGGGATTGCTGGGGAGACGCGGGTGCCCATCTAGTGTGGCACAGCAGTAGCATGTCCGATCTGCTCCATACACGTCCAAGGGCCACTCCTAAGCCGGGGGGTGCACGTCAGAATCCCCGAACTTCCTCAAGTGAAAGTGTCCAGAACCCCGATCGCCCCTTTATCTTCAAGGGACAGGGTTGTGGGTGTCTGTGGACATCCAGACACCCCTGCTAGCCCTTGGCCGAGGTCCCTAGTGGATGTCCCCGGGAAAAAGCGAAGTTTAGAAAATTGCTTCCAGTGACCTTTGAGTCCAAGAACCTCAGTGAAAGACAGCTCTCCTATTGAGGACAGGGGCTCCTGGCCGGAAGTTTACTAACATGTTTTTACCACCAAAAAGAGAAAAATCAAGGCCGGGACGCACGGGGGCGCCCGGGGCCGGGCGCGGAGGGGCTTCTGCTGCGCGC
>NW_007732643.1:95988-96703 GCF_000696425.1 Galeopterus variegatus
GGAGCTCGCTGCCCGGAGCCGCGCCGCCTATCGCCGGCCGCACAGGCACTGTCGCCTGTCGCCCGGCTGTGCTCCAGGCCCGGGCCTCTGGCTGCATCGCGGCCGAGGCAGGCGAGAGCCCACCGCATCCCTCCGAGTCGGAGTCACCTCTCAGCGCGTTAGGCACGCGCGGTGCGTCCCCGCGCCGAGGTCGCTTCCAGGCTCTGGCGACCCCCAGACAGAAGCAGGGCGCCCCCTGGTGGCCCCCAGTGCCCTAGCGCTTCCCAGGAGATTTTCCAACTTTCCTCAGGAGTAGTTCAGGGGTGGCTTTTAGCTAAAGAAAATAGTTGAGGGATTTTCCCACTGGGGGCCTCAGAGGACTTGGAGGCAAGATTCACACAGGCTAAGGAGTTAAAAAAAAAACCAAAAAACGGAGATGCAATAAAAAGGAAGATTGGTAAGGCTCGGGACGTGCACACAGAGAGAGAACGCTATGCTATGTATGAACCAAGTAGCAACTGAATGAATCCTCAGTATTCAGTCTGTGTTTGTCTGCCCGGAGATATAGTAGTGTTGGCTTCTCTCCGGGAATCGCATGTACTTTGGCAAGAAATGATTTTGTTAACAACCGCAACTTGTTTTCTTAAATACACTGACTATGTAATACTGGCCTTCAACAAGGCTTTCGTCTGAAACCAGGAATGAGTAACGTAGGGTCAAGGAGTAAGAGAGTTAA
>NW_007732643.1:97324-99154 GCF_000696425.1 Galeopterus variegatus
AACAAGGCTTTCGTCTGAAACCAGGAATGAGTAACGTAGGGTCAAGGAGTAAGAGAGTTAAATTAAAGCACCACAGAACACAGGTTGAGTAACTTTAAAAGTTTTTATTTACTGTAGTTGGTTTGATGGAAACAGAAATGATAGTAAAATATCTTTATATGAACATCTGAAAAAGTTTATAACTCAAAATGGCAACCCAACTCTGGCTGTCTTAGTCCAGTTGGGCTGTTGTAACAAAACACCACACTGGGGAGTTTGTAAACAGCAGAAATCTACTTCCCACAGTTGCGGAGGCTGGGAAGTCCAAGATCAAGGGTAATAGGCAGACTCGGTGTCTTGCGAGGGACCACATTCTGGTTCATAAATGGTGCCTTCTGCCTGTGCCCCTACCTGGCAGAACGGACGAGGAAGCTCTCTGGGACCTTTTTTAAAAAATCACTAATCCCATTCATGAGGACTCTGACCCAATGACCTAATCACCTACCAAAGGCCCCACCTCCCAATACCATCATGTTGGTAATTAGGTTTTAACACGTGAATTTTGGGCAGACAAAAACATCCGGACCATAGTACTGGCCTTGTGTTTCATTCTCTTAATAAAACATATAAATGTGAAAAATGCCTGGGAATTTCAGTCACATAAGTCAGGCAATTAGTCCCCATGACATGGACCCTCTCCTGTAGCTTACTGTGCATGTGGACATCTGTGGTGTTGATTGTGCACACACTGGAATCTCACAAAAGCTGAAGCAGCAGTGAGCATCTGGATGGTACCACAGAAGGAGGAGGAGGAGAAAATAAATATCAATTACCTACTTTGCAAAGAAAATTGACAGATATATCCTTTTTAAACCAAATCAGCAAGGCTGGGATGTGTCCCCCTGGGTCTGGGGTCCTCAACCTGAATAACAGCAGAAAAGGCGGAGAAGCTAAGACAGATGGTGGATCTCCTGGGAGGCCCAAGGCTCTTCGTGGAGACTGTCCTCCACCGTTCCCTAGAACAGCCAGTCAGGCTCTCTTTCCATCATTCAGCTGTCACAGCAAGGGCTACCCTGGCCCTGCCATTATGCTGACCTCATCTGAGCAACAGTCCTGGGGTCGGGGTTAGATAGGAGAAATGGGAGGGCCTGGACCACTGAGGTTGAAATGAATCTCAGGAGCAGAGAAGCCTCAGGAGTGCAGATGGGAAGTGATCTTCTTAAATCTACATAATTTGGGTTAAAAATAGTATCCATAATGCTTTAGTCTTTGTATTAAGCCTTTTAATTCAGGTCATCAAGTGTTTTCACATGCTTTCAATTTGAGAGGATGGAATAATTTGAAGACAAAGAATTAAGAAGGTATTTTGCTATCTTAATATTAATAAAAGAATATGATTTCTTATCTAACTGAGGCTGTGTAATGCCAAAGACAGCCAGCCTCTCTCTGTTACTATTTACCAAATACTTGTATTAACCACCTGTTGTGACCAAACATTATTAGAGGAAGCAATAAGTGTCCAGACATCTTCGTTTATGTGAAGACCTAATCTACTTTACAGCAGTGGTTCTCAGACCGGCAGCAGCAGTGTCACCTGCAAACGTATTGGAAGTGAAGATTCTCAGGTCTCTCTCTAGACCTACTGACTCGGAAATCCTGCAGATGGGACCCAGAAACCTGTGTGTTAACAAGCCCTCCAGGTGATTCTGATGCACCCTGAAGTTCGAGAACCACTGCCTTACATCATATCTTCCTTACAGTGCCAAATGTTTTTTATTGTATTTTATTTTTGACTGGTAAGGGGATCGTAACCCTTGGCTTGGTGTCGCCCGCACCGTGCTCAGCCAGTGA
>NW_007732643.1:100701-103758 GCF_000696425.1 Galeopterus variegatus
AGCCATGAGGGTCCCGTTCAAGGAGCCAGGTGCAAGGTCTTTATGGGGCTCCATTGGTTTCCGCCCGCATCCCTGCTGTTATCTCGGGGTCCTGCTGGAGGGTGGAATCAGCACAGCTGTACTGATGTCTTCCCTGGTTTCTCAGGGTCTGCATAGAATGTGTCTTGTGACAAGTCTGCAGCTTCAGGCTGGCTGGAAAACAACTTTACATTTATGTAAATAATGCCATCTTGCCCTATAACCGAGGTTCAAAGTATCAAACAACAATTGGAAAAGAGGGAATGCAGGGAAATGCATGCCAAGAAAAAAACTGTGTCCTTTTAAAATCTTTTACAGCCCATGCAGTTTAGGTCCCAACATGGCTTCAATCCTGCTTAGTACAACAGGGAGATTATCCTGTATTATGCAGTGGGTCCTAAACGCAGTCACATGCATTCTTAGAAGAGAGCGGCAGAGGGTGATCTGACCACACACAATAGAGAAGGTTTATGAAGACAGAACAGAGAGAGATTTGGAGTTGTTGGCCTTAAAGATCAGAGTGACGCAGCCACAAGCCAATGAATGCTGGCAGCCACCAGAAGCTGGAAGAGGCAAGGAACAGATTCTCCCCTAGAGACTCTAGAGGGGACACAGCCCTGGTGACAACTGGTTTTGTCCCAGTGATACTGATTTTGGAATTTGGTCTCCAGAACTGTGAGAGGACAAAATTCTTTTGTTTAAGCCACCAAGGTTGTGGTAAATGGTTACAGCAGCCCCAGGAAACCAATAGAAGGAGAGAGAAGACGGTTCCATTCTGTACTCGGTGGTACTGTGTTTGGCCCTGAGTACCCCACTTTGGGAGATACAGTTACCAAAAGAGGCATTAAGAGTTTTCTGAATGGTCCCAACAGGAAAAGTTAGGACTAATATTTGTGAGCTGCAAGGTGACAAGTTTCGGCTTAAAATAAGGAAGCAATCTCTGGGCAAAGAAGGAACGAGAAGCCTTAGAGGCAGTGACTCCCTGTGGCTGTGTATTCAAGCAGAGACTGAGCAGCCATTCGCTAGGACTGTGAATGTTGCAACCGAGTTCGAGCCCCAGTGGCAGGGCAATGAGATGCTGTGAAAGGCCCCTTCGAACCCCGAGATCTCGAGCCTGGTGATTTTACAGCAGTTCCCTGCTCTCACTGGAGCCCAGGCAGGTGGGAAGAAAGAAGGTGCTCACAGCTATAGAAGTCTGAGTGTGCAATGATTACATGCAGGCAGGGATGTGGCTTTGGAGAAGAAGAGGAAGGAATGCATTTTTAAAAAGGTTTTGGAGGCTTAAGTAATTAGTCTTTGGCAGCAACTCAAATTTGGAGAGAGTAGAGTATTTATTAGGTGCCTCCTGAGAGCATCGACCCAGGAGCCATGGGGAAAATAAATATAAGATGGACAAGCATCCCCAGGGAGAGCACAGAGCACACACAATAATTAGGAAATAAGGTTCTAATAATGGTACATTTTTATATGGGTAAAAGGGCAGGAAGGAAGGTATGAAGAGGGCTGGATTTATCAAAGATGTTGGATTTGTTTTTGAGGGTGTGGGCTTTGAAAGACGGCCAGATCTAGTTAAGAGAAGAGGAAAGGCCACTTCAGAAGGAGGAGTGAGCCCTCCAGCAGCAGAGGGGTGGCGGGGGAGGGACACTCTCTTGAAGCGGTGTGACAAACAACGGTTGGATTTGTGTGGGAAACCATAGGAAAGGGTGAACGAGTGGCCCAGACTTGAAGGCTAGGCTTGAAGCTGAGGCTGCAGGCAAAAGGCACAAAGCTTAGTGGTTGTCACGCTCAATTTGAATGAGGTTACAAAATCTCCATAGAGGACCTCGGTGGCCTAGAGGTGGGCAAGCACTTCTTAAACAAAACCTCAAAACTGCAAAGCATAAGGTAAAAGCTGAATGGACTTGAACACGTCACAATTAAAGGGTCCTATCCAAAGGATCCTATCCTATCAGACAGATGACAGATCGGGAGAACTGACTAGGGATTAGTATCTAGAAGATGCAAGAACCCTGCAAGTCAACAAAAGAGGTTAGAAACCCCCTCTCCTCGAATGAGCAAAGAATCAGCAGAGGCAATCCACAGAGAGGAATAACAGGCATATGGAGAGATACTCAAACCCATTAGCAACTAGAGAAATACAAATGCAATAACTATGACATATTTACATCCATCTGGTTGGCAAAAATTGGGAAGTTAGATAATGCCAAGTGGTGGCCAGGATGCGAGAGTATTGGAATTCTTGGGCCCTGCTGTGGGGTGGTAGCCTGGTGCAGGCAATTGTAGAGCAGAACTTCACCAAATTAAGTGTGCCTGTCTTCTGTGGCTCAGCAATGCCACCCCTGGGCATGAACCCATCCTAAGGGACCATGCACGAAGGGGCTCACTGCGGTTCTGTTTGTGGCAGTAGGTGTCCATCATGGGGGTGGACAGGCGCAAGAGGAAGAGGAACACTGAGACACCCTGCCAGAGTCAGAAAGAACAGACGACATGTTCATGTGGCAACACGAGTAGGGCTTTTAAAATATACTACTGAGTCAAGAAAGGGAGAAGCAATGAGCTGCAGGACAGACGTTTGTGCTCATTTAATAATATGTGCACACCAAACACTACATTTTTGGTGGAGCACGTGCTGGTAACAATATACATGGAACACAGTAGAATGGTCGCCTCTGAGGGCAAAGGGGAAGGAAGTGGGCAATGGGAGCCAAGAAAATAAATGCATGCCTGAATGAATGAAAGAGTGCATGAGTGTATGAATGAAAGAGTGCATGAGTGAATGAATGAATGAGTGCGTGAATGAATGAATGAGTGCGCGAATGAATGAGTGCATGAGTGAATGAATGAGTGCATGAGTGAATGAATGAGTGCCTGAGTGAATGAATGAGTGCCTGAATGAAAGAGTGCGTGAATGAATGAAAGAGTGCGCGAATGAACGAATGCATGAGGTGGGGCGCTGCAGGAGCCCACGATGGAGTGGGCCATAAACTGAAGAGAATGATTAACCCGATCTTCTGCTTCTGAGGACAAAATAAACAGACT
>NW_007732643.1:104112-108222 GCF_000696425.1 Galeopterus variegatus
ACGAATGCATGAGGTGGGGCGCTGCAGGAGCCCACGATGGAGTGGACCATAAACTGAAGAGAATGATTAACCCGATCTTCTGCTTCTGAGGACAAAATAAACAGACTCTGCATCAATTACCAAGGCAATTCCAGGCCTGAATATTAAGCAGATGATTTATGAGCAGTAGTCAAAGTGGAACTTCGAGGAGCCTATTATGGATTATGAAGCTAAAGTCATAAGACACAAATTTTTTAAAAGAATTGTATGGCCCTACCAAACTAGTAGATCAAAAAATGTCATTAGATATAGCATTGCATTTTTTCAGCAAAGCGTTGGCAGGATCCCTGTGAAAAGAGCAGTAGAGGAAGTGCTAGATAAGCTGTTTGAGCTAGCTAAGCAACTAAATCCGGCAAAACTTAGTTCATCCATTTAATTGTCCTTGGCTGTGGTTCTTTAGAGTTTCAGGCTTGTACTCTTTGAGAATCTTATAAAAGTTTTGGTCCCTCTTCCCAGAAAAATATACACAGGCATATACAAATTCGCATGTGCAATATCTGGGGGGCTGGGGGGTGAGGAGGGGAGTATGAGCCCTGTAGCCATGGATCAAAGCCAAAAAACGAGTGCAAGGATGAGTTTGTAACCACGGATTTCCACCACTGAGACCTGAGTAAGAATCTCCAGGGGTGGACTACTCTGATACACCAGTAGGAAAAGTAGTAAGTATGATCAAAGCTTGCTTAAGACTCACTTAAGAAAGGTCCAGAATCACTTAAGGAACTTCATAAAAATACAGTTTCCAGACCTCACCACCAAGGGGTGCTGCGGCACTGGGACCCAGGAGCCTGTGTATTTTTACTTTTCCCCAGGTTGATACAGGGGTGGGACCTAAACTGGGCCAATCACAGCCCTTCCTTGGGATGTTGCTAACTGGGAGTAGGTGGAGATGCAGTCCCTGTCACTAGTCAACCCCATTGGTGCCACCAGTTCCTTTGGCCAGCCTGTGCTCCCACACCCCAGCTGTCATGAGTGCTGCTGCTCAGGGCTCACACCTGTGACCTCAGACTTGCCATGGCTGGTGGGAGCCACTTGGCCAGAGACTCCTGGGGGATCCGCGCCCCCAGCCCTCAGGGAGTGAAGGTTCAGAAGCAGGCAGCCTGAGTTTGAGTCCTGGATCCATCACTCACTGGCTCTGTGACTTTGGACACATACTTAGCATCTCTGTGCTTGAACATCCTTATATATGAATTTAGGATGACGGCAGTTAACCTAGAGGGCAGGATTCAATAAACTAAAGCATGCAAAATGTTTGTGACAGAGCCTAGCACACAGGAGAAACTCAATAAATAGAAGTAATCGTTATTAATATTATGTTTTATTTTTATTATTATAAAATCATATAAAGTGATATAAGGAATCAGAGGTGTTAGGGGTATAAAATAAAAGCCTCGGAGGCAGGACAATTGCCATCTTCAAATGATCAAAGTTATCGTGAATGGAAGAGGAATTAGATATGCTTAGAGAATCGCCAGAAAGCAAACCTAGACCCCGAGTGTGGGAGAGGCAAAGTCAGGGCCCCCACGATATAGTCCACAACAGCACAGGGTATCTGCAGGGGGAAGGGGCTCCCAGTAAGTCTCTGGAAGTGTGTGAGCAGAGGCTGAGCAATCTCTGTCTAGACGATGGTTCAGGAAAGATTCCTGCACTGGTTGGGAGTAGGACCAGCCCTTGAGCCTTTTCTAATTTAAATAACTTGAGACAAGTTAGCCAGCTCTAAAACACCAGGTTGCTTAAAGTTGACTCTAAATGGGCACCCGTATAGCCTTTGGGTTCAGTGTTTGTTTTTTTAAAAAATTTTTTAAAGAAAATTCATTAATCAGGCAAGCATACAAAGATTATGACTATAAATGTATAACTGTATCTCAGCATTATTTATACTAGGTAATAGGGAACAACCTAAATACCTGTCAATAGGAGGTTAGTTAAATTAATTTCAGTACCCTCATATAAAACATAGTCATCTATAGCCATTAAACATAATGATGACAAACATTAAGTATGACAGTGTAGGTCCAGGGGTGGTGTCTAGAATGTTTAACAACCGGGAGGGTGTAAGCCCTGACCAAGCAGAACAGAGGCAGCCACAGCCAGAGGGCTCTGCCAGAACGTTCCAGCACAGCATCAGTCCCACGTAGAGGTATGTCCACTGACATATAGAACTGTGGCATTTGTGAAAAATCATACGTCAACTGTCTATGCACAGAAAGGTATCTGAAAGGACGTTCACTCAAAAGCAACAGTGGTTATTTTCCATGGTTGTGACAGCTGGGATGATTTTTAAAACTTTCTTCTTTACATTTTCTGAATTGCTTGAATTTTTTAAATGATGTTTTGTTTTGTTTTCACTTTGTTTTGGAAAAAAAACCGTGACAGCTGGGATGATTTTTAAAACTTTCTTCTTTACATTTTCTGAATTGCTTGAATTTTTAAATGATGTTTTGTTTTGTTTTTGCTTTGTTTTGGAAAAAAAAAACAAATGTTAACATATAGACTGAAGGTATAGTCAATTAGAAGGCTTTCATGAAAACAGTCTGGAGCTTCCGCGTCCTTTTAAAGACCGTCTGTCAGAGGCTTATCAGGGACCCTGCTCTTTCTCTGCCTTCTGGCTCCTGACAAATTGCTTTTGTGAGTCCCCTTCTCTTGGGGATCCGCTGTCATGGGACATTGTGTGGTCCGGGTGACAGGAAACAGGAGCACTGGGTCTGGCTCGCTCATTAACCAGCTGTGTGACCCAGGGAGCTCACGTACGTTCTCTGGGCCTGAGTTTCCTCATCTCTAAAATTGAGGCGATTTACACTGGATGGTCTCTCAGCTGCACAATTCATTTAATCTGAATAAAATGCCCTTAAACTTTTTATGAGTCATGAATTATACACTCAGTTCAAAGAACTCTTTTTGTTCTGGAACCATCTGAGAACACGCAGCCAAAGCCAGCTGGAGCACGGGGCTTGCACGCCTTTGTGCATAGTTCCCACAAGCGAGGACGTTCTCTGCACAACCACAGTGTGGCCGTCAGCGTCAGGAAGTGCACACGGGCGCATGAGAGCCTCAGGCCCCGTCAGGTTACACCACCTACCCTTTCCAGAAAAAGGATCCACTCCTGAGTCATGAGTCACCTCTGGCTGTCCTGTCTCCTCAGTCCCCCTCAGTCCGGAGCTGTCCTCAGTCTGTCCTTGACACTTTTGAAGAGGACAGGCCAGTTGTTTTGTAGAATGTCTCTCCAATTGGGTTTGCTGATGTTTCCTCGTGGTTACAGACAGGCCTGGCATCTCCAGAACGAATATCACCAACGTGACGCTGTGTTCTCCTTGTACCCTGCCAGGTGGGACAGAATTTGATTTGTCCTCTCGCTGGTGACGTTCAGTTTGATCACCTCATCGGAGTGGTGTCAGCCAGGCTTCTCTGTGAAATTGCTCACCCCTCCTTTGTTAGAACTATTTTTTAAGGAGGTATTTTCAAACTATATAAATACCATGTTCTTCTTCAAACTTTCCACATATTCATTCACTTATATCTATATATACTCGTGGCTTCCTATTTTATTCGAGTTATCTATTTCTATCGTTTTGTATTTTGATGCTCATAATGTCCCTGATTCGGCCATTGGGAGCCCCTCTAAGCTGTCTTTTGTACTTTAGAAACCAAGACCTGGGCATTAAATGTGCTCACTGTTATACGAGGGGGACACTGCTCTCAGACTGCCCGGTGGGCAGAGCTGGGGAGTATATACATAGATCAGCTGCAGATAGAGACATGCAGATGCAGCCGTAGGTACATAGACATAGGTGTCTAGACACGCAGATATAGATAGATGCGGACACAGATTTACTAATATAGATATATAGATACACTGTACGCAGAGATGCAGATATAGACATATAGAGAGATACAGACATAGAGTTACAGACACACGCACACAGATACATAGAGATCTAAGTATAGATAGATACATACACGCGTTTACAGCTGTATTATTTCTATGCCTGTTACAGACTGAACTGTGTCAGCCCCATCCTCCCAAATTCCTATGTTGAAGCTCTAACCCCAATATGACCGTATTTTAGGGAGGTG
>NW_007732643.1:108717-110832 GCF_000696425.1 Galeopterus variegatus
AGATCTAAGTATAGATAGATACATACACGCGTTTACAGCTGTATTATTTCTATGCCTGTTACGGACTGAACTGTGTCAGCCCCATCCTCCCAAATTCCTATGTTGAAGCTCTAACCCCAATATGACCGTATTTTAGGGAGGTAATTAAGGTTAAGTGAAGTCTCAAGGGTGGGGCCCTAATTTAACAGGAGTGGTGCCCTTATAGGAAGAGGAAGAGACACCAGATATCCTCCACCGCCCCTGCACACACAGAGGAAAGGCCCTGTGAGCACACAAGACAGGGGAACCATCTACAAGCCAGGAGAGACCCCGTCCCAGAAACCAGCCCTGCTGGCACCTGGAGCATGGACTTCCCAGGCTCCAGGATCGTGGGGACAAGTGGCCAGAGTTTAAGCCCCGGTCTGTGGTGTTTGCTACGGCAGCCGAGCAGACAAGTGCACTACCTGTCTGTTGAGGACCGAGCTCCCACGGAGGCCTCCACCTGCGCTTCTCGTTTTCTCCCTTTCCATACTCGCCTCTTCTTTCCCTGATGGCGAGAAACTTGGTTCCCATTGTCCTTAATATGTTTACTTATCTGATCATTCTCCCCGTAGGTGGCCAATCCCCCATGCCCACCGCCACCCACTCTGCTTGCGCGGGGCACCCCTCACCAGGCCCTTCTCCCCGGGGAGGACACAGCTTGACTGAACGTGGCCAAAGAGACCGTTAGCCTTCCTGGCGTCAGCGAGTGGCACCAGCGCCCACCCAGTCAATCGTTCCGAAAATCCAGAAGTTGCTCTTGATTCTTCCCTCTCCCCGTACCCCTTCCCACACTGAACGTTTCCCCTCTGCCTCCCAAACACATGCCCGACCCAGCTTTTTCTGTCCATCTCCACACGCATCACAGGGCCTGGGTCCTCTCTTCAATGACACAGCCGTGGCCTCACGGGGCTGCTGGCTTCTGCCTGGCTCCCTGGGTAGGTTGCATCCTTGTTTGCAGTGATTCACTTTTCCCTTCCTCCTGGGAGGACTGTACCTCGTGGCCTCTGCTCCTGTGCTCAGCCCGGGCTGTTCTTTCTGCTTTCGGCCTCAGCCTGGAGTCAGGGGCAGCTGCAGCCGGGCACGGGCCAGCCTGTAGCCTTCCAGAAATGTGAGCAGGAACTCAACGTTCATCCCAGTAAATGTGGGCCCTCTGGGGGTCATATCCTACTAAAAGTAAGCAAAGCTTACCCAGAAGTTCCCTAAAATCTGTTCTCCATGGTAGCTGTAAGTGATTGTTCAAAATAATAATTCCCACAAATCACTCCCTGCCTGGCACCCTTGGTGGCTGCCCATGGCACTTTGAGCAAAGGCCCAGCCTCTGGCACCGGCTCACGATGCCCTCCCGGCCCTGGCCTCCTTCCACACCAGCCCCCAACCCCACCCGCTCTGCCCGGCCTCTGCTCCTGGCACTCCCAGAGCTCTTTCTGGTCTGTCGTCCCAGCACTGGCTCTTCCCTTCGCCTGGAATGAGTCTCTCGCTCTTTCACAAGACAGCCCTTTGTCATGACTTAGATCTCAGGTTGAACATCGCTGCTCAGAGGGGAGGCACTGAAGCCCCCTGGTCCTGTGCCAGCCGCTCTCTCTATGTGCAGAGCACTCCTCACAAACCTCGGATGCTCCTCCCACTACAAGGAGTGCTCCGTGGGTCTGGGGACCTGTCTATCTGGCACTCACGGGTCTCCCTGAGCACAGCACAGAGCCTGGCGTGCACTCAGTACTGGATAAATAGCTGATGAATGAATGAGTAACGTGTAGCAGGTTGTTTAAAACGGTAGTGCTCTTTCCCTGGGAGAGACACGGTGACGGTCTCCCGAAGGAGAGACCAGTAGGACAAACGACGGAAGAGCAGATGGGAACGAAGACCAGCCTGTGGCAAGCGCGGGGGCTGTGGCAGAAGTACCCTCGCGGGGCTGTGGGTGACCAGATTCTGGACCCTGCTCTGCTGACTGTGGCTTGAAGACAGCTCGGCACCTGTTTCTCTGGGCCCTGATTTTCTTCTCATGAAACTGTGGGGTGGGTTTGAAATGATCTCGAAAGCCCTCTAAGGTTCTGCAAGTGCATTTTGCTCCCAGGACAACCTTCTTTTGAAACAGAC
>NW_007732643.1:111461-112248 GCF_000696425.1 Galeopterus variegatus
TTTGGTGAGGAAGTGACTGAAGGCCATTAGGTGCCCGGTTTACTCTTCCCACAGACAGAACAAAACTACAAGCACCGAGAGGCCAAGGTGAGTCTGTCCGTGCCTGGGGTGCGGGGACCCTGCTCAGGGCTGGCAGGGGATCGCTTGGGAAGGGAAGACCTGGGCTCTAAGCTCACCCACCAGCCGAGCCACCTGGGTCATAGCATACTCTTCTGAACTGCAATTTTCTAATTTACAAAATAGGGCTGACCTTGCCAGTTTCACAGGGAGTTGTGAAGATTAAATAAGATAACATAAAATAAAAGCTAACATGTATTGGTGCTTAGTACGAGCCAGACACTGTGCTGAGTTATTTACATGTGTTATCTTACCCAATTCTTACAACAATCCTATAACATTGGGACTGTGGTTGTCCCTACTTATAAGTGAGGAAACCGAGGCACAGAGTAGTAGGCAGCTTGCACAGGTCCCCACACCAGGAAGCCATTATCTGCACGCTCCTGTCACTTATTCTGCCTAAGCAGTAAACTCACCCACATTTCTATTCACATATGTGACAGTTCCAGCAGTGCCTGAGACATAATGGACACTCCATAAATATTCATTTCTCTCTTCCTGTCCACTTTTCAGCAGTGCATTAACTTGGTTCTCTGAAGAAACAGTTTTCTGCCTGCCATGACCAAATGCTGGTAGCCAATTGCTTGGGAGTTATTTTGCCCTGAGTGCTGCATTGGGGTACATGTGTGCATGCGCGTGTGTGTGTGCCTGAGTGTGTGTGCGCACGTGT
>NW_007732643.1:112841-127922 GCF_000696425.1 Galeopterus variegatus
TGCATTGGGGTACATGTGTGCATGCGCGTGTGTGTGTGCCTGAGTGTGTGTGCGCACGTGTGTTTGTGTGCATGTGAGTGTGTGCCTGCGTGTGTGTGCGCACGTGTTTGTGTGCGTGTGAGTGTGTGCGCGCACGTGTGTTTGTGTGCATGTGAGTGTGTGCCTGCGTGTGTGTGCGCACATGTGTTTGTGTGCATGTGAGTGTGTGCATGCGTGTGTGAGCGCACGTGTGTTTGTATGCATGTGAATGTGTGCATGCGTGTGTGTGTGCATGCATGTACATGTATATTAAACTAATAACAGTTCTCTGTTGCCAGTTGCTTCTACCACTGCTAGGCATTACATAAGGGTGGTGAAGGGATCCCTTTATAAACACAGCTTGGAAAAGGACTGTGGATGGGTGAGAGGTGCTGGCCGACTGTGAGTCATCCTGAGAGGTTTACAAGGATAAGTCAGAGCACAGTGAAACGTCTTTGAAAGCACACAAAAGTGCATCTTGCTCTTGAGTCTGTTGGCTGGTGCATACAGAATGTTCCCAGCATTCAGGACTTGTACGGATCTGATACATAAAACAATTTTAATTGTCTATTTTCAAAAGTAAGTAATGTTGGGACAATCAAGGCTAGGAATAATATGCAAATAACTCCAGTGAAAGATTTTATTGTTTTTTCCAAAAATTCATCATCCGAAGTTTTTCATTTTTTGATTTAAAAACAAAAACCTCTTAGGAAAAAAGAAAAAGTGGGGTTTTTCTAAGATTTTTTCCCCCCAGATCTTTACATGTAATCATGAAATTTGAGAGCTGGAAGGCACTGTAGAAATCATCCACTTCAGTCCCTTCTATGATAGTGAGACCTGAGGCCTGGACATGTTAAGATTTGGTCAAAGGCACACAGCAAGCTAAAAGGAATCCAATCTCTTGATGTCTTTAATCATAGCCTCTGATGGTTTGAAGAGTTTTAAAGACCAAATTCGTCCAACCCCCTGAAAATGCATGCCCCTTTTACAACCTGACCACTGCTGTGCTCAAGTCCATGCAGTATGGAATGCTCACTAGCTCTCAGGAGGGCCTGTCCATCTCTAAGGAGTATTGAGTGTTAACAAAAGTCTTTTTATTGATCAGAATTGGACTGGTCTTGTGTGGCTTCCTCCTGTATCACTGCCTCTTTATTTGCCTACTGCTAGAACTTAGAGAATTCAGAATCTAATGTTTCTGTGAATCCTATCCTGCCTCTGGACTAAACGTCAGGCCTAGAAGAGGCAATAAAAAGCATACCAATTTAACTCCAAGCCCTACAGATGCCTGTATGGGTTCCTGCGCATAACAACCTCCAAAAACAATATCATCATCTGAGCTTACCCCTCATTTCTGCAAAGGATGACATTTTCCTAAACCTGGGCTGGGGTACAGCACAGGGGAAGAATACCCTCTGGCCTCCCCGCACCACTCCTAAGAGGGCTGCTCCCATAACAGAGCTCCCTGAAGATCTCTTCCTGCAAGGCCACAAGCTCCAAATCTACCCAGCCCATAAGCCACAGCCAGCCAAAGGCTGACAACATGCCTGGGAGCCTCTGTCATGCACCCAGGCTCAAGAACTCCTTGTCAAAGTCTTGACAGTTTCTGTTTTAGAAGCTAGATCAGAACCCATGGAGATGCTGAGCCTCGCTGGTCTTTTCTGAGCAGCAAAGCTGAGTAGCCAGAGTTTACAAAGGGGTGGTGGCCAGGTGCCAGGCACACAGAGAAGCAAAGCCAGGGGGAAGGGCATCGTTAAAGAGGCTATATCTTAATAAGTCAATAATAGCTACTATTTATTAATTACAGGGTGCTAGTCTCTATGCTAAGCATTTTGTGTAAATTGTTTCATTAAACTGCAATTAATCTGCACTGGAACCTAATAAGAAAGTTATTGCCATTCCGTTTTACAAAGCAGAAACTGAGGCACGGGGAGGTGAGTCATCAGTAAGGTCACATCATTAGTAAGTGGCTGAGATAGAATACAAACCTATATTTGCTTGACTCCAAATGAAGACTCTCGTCAACCACTTACACCACTGGCTCTTTCCTGTGTGGATCCTACCTGAAGCGGAGGAGGCGGCCCCTCCGTCCTCCGCCCCATGAGGCCACTATGACTTGGGAGCTCCCAGTGTCCTTGGCGTTTGGCCACCTCTCACCCCCAGCTTGAGTGTCAGATGCTGCCGCAGGCTGGGACTCAGTTGACGGCAGCAAATGCCAAATCAAACGGCAGACCTGACTCAGTCCCTCTCTCAACACTTAACCCTCTCCAGAGACCAGCTGCTGGTCGCCAGTCGGAAGGAACCTTCCACGAGCGGAGCAAGGGAGCTGGCTGAGGACACAAGCTATGTCTGGAACCTCCAGGTACCCCGAGGGCCTCCAGTACAAATGCTTCCGGAGGCTCCTCCAAACCCACCTGGCAGTGATGGGATTCCAGCAGCCACCCCGACAGAAGTCACACTGCGCCTTAGAGCCGCGTCCTGCACACGCCTGTCCAGAGGCCGGGACCAAAGGGGTGAGGCTGCATCCAGGGCGACTCCGGTAGCCCTACTCACCTGCGGGCAGAACTCTGTCCTCAGAAGTTGGCCAGTGCGTGTGACAATCCCATCAGTGCCTCCTTTAAAATCTTCAGCGTTGCCCTTTATTGCCAAAATAGCAGAGGCAGTGCCTCAGCACAGCACAGCGGCCTCTTCACCACCTGCTTTACCAGCTTCTTTTCCATCGGACCCACACACTCTCCCTTCTCTCCTCCCACCCATCCCTCCCCAGGACCTGCCAGTCCCCGTGACCTGGGTCTTGGCACGGCTACTCCCTACCAGGAGGTGCTTCTCCCCTCCTGTACCCCATGAGCTCCTACTTGGTCTGCAAGCACAGTTCAAATGTCACCTCTCTTCCAGAATCTTCCCTGCTCCCAGGTGGTATTTCCTTGCATGCATCACATGTATCATACGAACAAATGAGCTGGACACTTGCAACTTTTCTAGGGTTGCCTTTCCTGTTAGGCCCTGGACTTCTCAAGGTAGCAGTTGCAGTAGTGGTGGCAATGACAATAACTAGCTGTGTCTGGTGTGGCATGTCGCTTGGCAGAACATGCTCCCCACCGTGTGCATTCTACAGGTGGAAGATTCCCCCCAGTTCTCGCTTGGCTCCTGCTCGTAGCTCGCATCTCCTGTCTCGGAGCCTCCAAGTCGATCTGCTGGTCGGGCCCCATCTGGTTCTTCTGCTCGATCAGTCCTGCACGTGCCACCTCTCGCCTCTCTAGCCACTCTCCTTTTTCCTCCACGCTGTTGCTCTGTCTTCATGAAGCTTCATTTTGCTCTCCCGGTCTATATGATCTCTCTTCCAATGTTTGATTACCATTTCTACACCCTTCAGACTTCTTATACACAATTCAGTATTTTTAGTTGCTTAAAACTTTTAAACCTCTGGTTAAATAAAATCTAGAAATGCATATAATCCTTCCAAAGAACCACTAAAAGTTGTTATATATCAATATCAAAATTTTAATCATAACCAATGTGATCACATTCTTGAATGTTCATTGGCGAGGGTAGTCACAGCACCTTATGTTCAGCCGTTCTCGGGGAGATATTGGTGCAGGTGCAGGTATTGTCGTGGGGATCCCACTTGGTAGAGACGTAGATGTGGCGTGCGGGAGCGATACCCTCCTGGAGTGCCCGCTGCTGTCTCTGCCCTGAGAGCTCTATGTGCATGGTAGCTGCTGGGCCTCACAATGAAACGCCTTCTTCCCCCTTCCTTTACCCCTGAGCCCAGCATGGTGTTTCTTCAGCAGTGCGCTGCCTGTGAACATCTGAAAAGCTAATGACTGAGAAAATGCGTGGATGGCAGCCGAATCCCTGTCATCAAGACATGGACACCTTAGGAACTGATAGAAACTCAGCTTCCACCAGGCTGTAGGATGATGGTGACGGTGTTGATGGTAGGATGACAGGAATAATGGTGTCTCAGAGTCTGGATAAGTTGACCTTTCCCAGACCCTGAAGACGTGTGTGGTCTCCAAGCAAATCTTCTGAGATGTGGGAGGATAAAACCGGAAATTCTACTTGTAATCATTTTGTTTGTGAATAAAAACTTCAGTTACATAAATGTTTGGTATATAGACTGACAGTAGAATATAGGTGTGTGTGTACGTACACATGCATATAATTTAAAATAAACGTATATGTATCAGGAACATACATGCTCAAAAATTTTTAATGCTAGAGGAGCATAGTCAGAATAGTTTGGGTGTTGGGGTGTTCAATTCTATAACATTTGGGGACTGCTAACTTAGGGAGAGGACAGCCAATCCACTTTATGTGGGGGAGGGTGGGAGGCACAGGCCTGGAGGACGGCTCCAGTCACCCTGAGACGGTCTCAGACTGCCTTGCAGCAGAGTGTCCCTCCAGAAAAGAAGAAAGGACCTCTCTGAGGACCCTAACCACATATCCACATTGGGAAACTATTCTAGATTTTTCAGCTGACAGATGTCAAATTCCCTTGTGCTGTAGGCATATCTGACACTCGGAACCAATAGTGGTCTGCCATTGCTAACAATGACTGGTCACCACTTAATGTGGTGACCATCACCTTTTCAAATGCTACTTGTGATTCTTATGACTACCATATGATGCACATGTCACTACCTGGATTTTATAGAAGAGGAATCAGGCTCAGAGAAGCGAAAGAAGTGAGTGGCCTTAGTCCCAGCTAGCAAATGGCAAAGCCAAGATATGGACAGAGGCCTGACTCCAAAGCCCACGCCCTTTGCACCTGAGCTGGTTAGTGTGAAAGAAGTTCTCTCCCCAAATTGCTGGGACTTATCCCCAGCTGTTGGGTTGCTCTGTTTGCAGAAGGGACCTTGCAAGGACAGCTGAGTCTTTATTCATGTCATCTCAGCACATGTTCTGGACACCCTTCGTGGTGTAAGTTACTTAACATGATCACAACAAAAACAAGACATTAAAAACCTTGATCTGAATTCTGAAACCGGGCATGAGGAATAATTTAACATTCTCCAAGACCTCGCAGTCCCCATGGCCAGGCCAGGCACATGGACCCCAATTTGAAGAGCGGACCTTTATCAAAAGACTAGATGTTAACCAAACATACCCACAAATAAGAATGCACATGCACTTGTCAAATATCAGTTATTAATAAACACATTCACTTTCCTGTTGCTGAAGGGAGGAAATAGCCTCCCAGCGATGGATAATAGTTTCTCTGTTATGTGGAAATAAATGATCAGTTCTAAAACTTCATAACCCTGGTGTCAAGTCTGAGTTTAGTGACTTTATTATTTTCCTACAGTTGTCAACTGTTTTCCGGTCTTCTGAGATGAAATGATATCCAACACCATTGTTAACTTTCAAGTGGCAATCACAGGGTCAACAGTTGGAATTGGCAGGAGCGGGGGACGCGGAGGGCAGGGGAGGGGTACGGGGCACTATGAAAGAAATGAGTAAATTAGAAAAGGGAGGAGGAAAGTCTCAGCTTTCAAAACCTAAAGGGCTGCCTACATCCCACCAGGCTGGCTCCTGCCTTCTGAGAGGCCTCGGGCACGGCGGTGGGTGGCGCTACCGCTCGTGGCCAGCAGAGGGCGGCGTCTCCCCGCTGAAGCCCAAGGCTGCTCCGTGAGCGGCGCGTGCCCGGAGACTGCGGGTTTGAACGCGGCTCGCCTGAGCCCAGGCCCTCCCCCACGAACGTAAATACATCTCTTCGCCTTTGCCTCCACGGAGCAAGCAAGAAAGGGCAGGTGGAGACACGACCCCTTCCCAGGGTCCCCGGCACACATGTTCATGATTCAGCTGTCGCGGCCGCTGCCCGCGTGTGGACGGGAGGCTGCTGCGAGGACAGCGGGGACACGACCCGCCCGGCCCTCGGGGGCTCCGGCTTCGGGCGGGAGCAAGGGGAGCCCGGAGGCAGGACAAACAGCCGGGTCGGTGCAATGACCTACCGTCCCCTCCCTGGGTGGCCCGTGCTTAGGGGAAGACCCAGTGGTCTGCTCCCCTAGGCCCCTGGAGCAGACGCTCTACCCACCCTCTTTTTAATAGAGCCAGGGGGCAGGGGTTCCTTGGTTTACCTTTTCTTCGCTCCTCCCGTCCTGCAGGACCAGCCCGGCGGCTTCCTTCTCCACTGGGAGGCTGTTCTGAGTCCACTCCTTCCCTTCCTTGGCCACCTAAAGCAGGCTGATTTCTACGCATGGCTGTCAACCAATCGGGCCACAGGCTGGTGCAGGCAGTTCTGCTGTTAGGCTGACTTGTGCCTGTACCCTAGTGTCCCTGAGGGCCCCCGCTGGCAGCCTGAGCTGAGCGTTTTGTGTCTTTTTGTTTTATCACTTTTTGACCTTCGCCAGGAGCCCTATGATTCTGGGGCCACATTAATATCCTGGAGAAGTTACTGGCCCTGGTCTTCCCTCTGAAGCAGAAAGACAGAACTTGCATGCTTTTTAATGGGGACCAGCTGTGCCACGAGCCTGTGAAACGCAGCCTTTCCTTCCTTTGAGAGTCTGCCCCTAAATAGTGCTTTTCTCTTCGCCCCCTTGATACAGCCCAGACCAGAAAGCAAGCAGGTGTTGAAACACGGGTCCAGTGCCTGCTGCACTGGGTGACACTCACCCCCTCCAGCCACCTGGGTCCTGGGCTGGTACTTCATAGTGGAGGTCTATGTCCTGAAGGTGTCTTGGGACAGGTGGGACTATTGTAACCAAAGAGGTCCGTTAACTTCCTCAGATCACCCGGTTATAAGGGATGTGTTTTTTTTGCTCCAGATTCTGGGCTCATCTCACCGTACAGTGCTGTCTCTGGTAAGTTATTTATTCAATGTTTTAGGTTGACTCGTCCTCTTTAAAGGAAAAAAAAAAAAAAAGAGTGGGAGAAAATAGGAAATTCCAGTGTTGTTATGAATCCAGAAAACTAAAAATAGCTTTTGTAAAGAGCAGCTCAATTGTGGCTTCTCTTTATATTGAAAAAGCAGTAGTTAATGACCAAAACAGGGCAGCCTTATCCAGGCTGGTGACAAGCCACCAGGCAATGACTGCACAGTAACCAGGGATCACAGGGACAGGGCTCCTGCCACCAGGGAGGCTTGTCTCAACATCTCCTTCTGTCAGAAGTGGCCAGGGGGCAGGGTTCCTAGATTCTGCTGCTCCGTGGCATTCAGGGTTCCTCTGGGGGCCTCAGCATCAGCAGAGATGGACACAGGCAGAAGGTCAACTGCAGAAGAGATTTGAAAGCAGTGATTACCCCAGGAAACCAGGCACCGCCCCCCTCCCCCACCACCTTCAGATCTTATAATAATAGGAAAAGACTCTATGGCCCTTCTGGGTGCCATGCACTGTGCTAAGTGCTTTACTTACATCATTTATCGAATTGTCACAACTGTTAAGATTCCCCAATTTACAGCCAAAAAAATGGAGGCTTTAAGAGGCTGAGTAACTTTCTGAGGTTTGCAAAGCCAGTGAGCTGCAGAACCTGCATTTAAGCCCAGATTTAACTGTCTCCCCAACCCCTGCTCTGGTCTTAACCACGGTGCTCTGCTGCTTCAGCTGTAAAACCATGATGCTGTAAAAACAAATATGAGCCTGGCCAAGTAGAAAGAATTTCCTTATTTGGAGGGTTATGAAGTCTTAAAGGAGCTCCGGCAGAAGCTTCCTGCTTTGGGGAGCGCCAAACCATCTTTTAAGGCTTTATTTAGTCCCCTGGAGGAAGATAGCCATGGGCAGCATTTTCCCTGTCATCTGCCCACCTCCCAACAAATGTTTAATTGAGCAACTACTCTATGCCGGGAGCAAGACTGAGCCCTTACTCTAACGAACTCATGCTCCACGTGGAGGAAGACAGCAAGCCATTACCATAAGCAAGTCAGTGAAGAAACGAGCAACATAAATCCGGTGTGTGAGGGTGTGGTAGAAGCAGGCTGGTGCGGACAGAGCGCTGGGCCGGCGGGGGCAGCTTTGGTTTGGGTGGTGCAGGTGGCCTTCCTGGGGCAGCAGGATGGAGCCGAGTCGGAATCAATTGTTCAGAACATCATTCTAGAAGGAACAGCTCTTTAACCAGCCAAGGGCCAAGCAAAGGTCCTGGGCAGGAATAGGCATGGGGCTGGTGAGCAATGGGATTTCAGGAGGTCATGCTGGCTGCTGGCTGCAGGATATGCCACAGGCAGGCAGGAGAGGAAACTGGAACCCATGGTCCAGCTGACATCAGTGGTCCCAGCGAGAAGGATGTGGCTCACACTCGGGCAGCGTGGGAGGAAAAGGTCCCCACGGCTCAGTCCCCATAGATGGGGGACTTCCACATCTCTCCCAGGAGAATCGTAGGGGAAGACCATTTCCAGCCCGAGGGGAAGTGGATGAAGAGGGGAGGAGGAAGAGATGGCCCCACGCAGCTTCCTTCTCACCTCTGTTCCCCGGGAAGGCACGTTCTGCTGGCTGTGCTTGTCAGGGGCGGGGGCTGTGCCCCTGGTGTGGGCGCACGTGGGGACTGTCCTGTGACTGGGTCTGGTGAGCGGGTCTGCCTGACTCAGGAGAGAAGCTGCTCCGAGCCCTTTCCCCAGCCCAGGCTAAATGGCCCAGCTGCTGGGTTGGCCTCCCTCTGCCCAACACCTGCATTTGAGGGAAGTAGGGGCCCCTAAAGCCACAGCAGAGGATGACATATTCGGGAATGGCCTTGGAGAAGGAGCCAGCCCCGTGGGGATGAGGAGTGAGGGGTTAAGGACGCCTGCGAGGTTAGGGCCTAAGTAAGTGGATGACTGGACGACCCTTTACTGAGACAAAAAGACCGGGGCCCTGATTTGGAGGAAAATTCTAGAGTTCTGTTTATTTTATTTTGTATGCGATGCCTGCCAACCTCCAAGCAGAGATGTCAAGTAGGCAGTTGGAGAAAACACTCCAGGAGAGTGGCTAAGGGCTTCCCATGTCCGCCTGCAGCACTCTGGAGACCGTGGCGACCTCCTTCCCTCCCTGTCCCCTCCCCTCTCCCTTTGTACCTTCAGCCCCTTCCCCACTCTTGACTCAGTCACCTCTCCCATTGTGACAGCAACGAGTCACACCAGGGCACGAGGCAGCTCCAAAACTGTTTTCTGTCCTGAACTTAATTTGAAAGTAATTAATTTTTTAGAAAGCCACCGGCTCAGTTGTGGAGGGACTGGCCTGATTAGGAAGCCATTGAGCCCAGCAGCGGCCGGCTCTGCTGTAACGGGTCTTCTCCTTTAATGGAGTAGAACTAAGCCAGATGACAGTGATTCGAGCATTCGCAGTGGGTCAGGCCCTGTGCCACGCACTTTGTGTGTTTCGCCTCTTTCTATCCTCCCAATGACCCTGGGACGTAGGTAAATACTATTATCCCCATTTTCCAGATAAGGTAACCGAGGCTTGGGGATTTTAGAGAGTAATTAACCCAACTTCTCACAGATAACAAGTGACAGATGAGATTCAAACCCACGTCTGTTGACTCCAGGGACCTTACTATCCACACAGCGTGCCCATCCTCCCCACTCAGATCTGGGCTCCTCAGGCCTCCAGAGCAGCCCCAGAGAAGATGAAGTCGGACATCTGTTCCCAAGCATGTCCTCAGTTAGGGAATCACCACCACTGCCACAAGCACACAGAGAAATCGGAAGCCCGATGCAGGAACGTGGCAAAGTGGCCACCTGGTCCTTGCTCCTTCTGGCTTCTCAGTCCCATCCATGGTTGCAGGAGGTGGGGAGGAGCTGGGGAGGCCAGTGGGAGTCAAGAGGGCCCCGCATGCTGCCCCAGCCACACCTCCCCTGAGACACCCTGCCCCAGAGCCCAGGTGGGAGACAACGTGAGGGCCAGGTCTGGAGACCAGAGGCAGGGGCTGCAGCCAGAACCAGAACCCATACTCTGGCTCTGTCTTTAGTACCGACAACCTAAGGCAGATCACCTGCCCTCTCTGAGCCTCAGGTTCCCCATCTGTGTGACAGGAACACCTGTCTTTGTAGTGTTATTGCAAGATTAGTGGCAATGAATGCAGGTTGTGGTTAGGAGAGTGAATCCTGCAGCCAGGCACACTTGGATTCTGATTCCAGTAGGTTCCTTCATACTTTGAAACTTGGTTTGCACAAATGTAGAACAAAAGTGACAACAGTACCTGCCTCACAGGGTTGTTGTGAGGATTAAATAAAATGATGCATATGAACAGCTTAGCATGGGGCCTGAGGGCAAGCTTTAGCTTATAAATCACCGAAGGGCCTAGAAGCAATGACATCCAAGAGTAATCGACACACTGACACTCATGTTTTGTTTTCTTTTTTTTTTTTTTTCCTTTTTGTCTTTTTTCGTGACTCGCAACGGATCGCAACCCTCGGTGCTGCACCCGCACCTCGCTCAGCCAGTGAGCGGGAACCGGTCTGTATGTGGGATCCGAACCCTCGGACGGGAGCGCCGCTGCCCTCCCAAGCGGCACACTATCCAGTGCGCCACCAGGCGGGCCCCTCATGTTTTGTTTTCTTTTTTTTTTTTTTTCCTTTTTGGCCTTTTTCGTGACTGGCAACGGATCGCAACCCTCGGTGCTGCACCCGCACCTCGCTCAGCCAGTGAGCGGGAACCGGTCTGTATGTGGGATCCGAACCCTCGGACGGGAGCGCCGCTGCCCTCCCAAGCGGCACACTATCCAGTGCGCCACCAGGCGGGCCCCTCATGTTTTGTTTTCTTTTTTTTTTTTTTTCCTTTTTGGCCTTTTTCGTGACTGGCAACGGATCGCAACCCTCGGTGCTGCACCCGCACCTCGCTCAGCCAGTGAGCGGGAACCGGTCTGTATGTGGGATCCGAACCCTCGGACGGGAGCGCCGCTGCCCTCCCAAGCGGCACACTATCCAGTGCGCCACCAGGCGGGCCCCTCATGTTTTGTTTTCTAAATACCATTCCCCACTAAAAGATGTCAGGGCTCCTTAGAGAAATGGCCATTTCCATGCTGGGAACAAGAAAAGTACCAGGTGAGCATAGAACATTTTGCTGTTCCAGAAAGCAAGGAAGTGCCCAGATTAAGGGGGACGTGTCAGAAATACACAGGAGCCAGCTTGAAGAAGCTCCCACTGACCAAACTTGGTACAATATGGCCATCAAAAACAATAATGATGGTTAATAGATAACGCATTGAATTTTAAAAACTTCCAAAATCCATAGTGCTACCCAAAATGAAGTAAAGGGATTAGATTTTGCAATCAGCAACATCATGAGTGGGGGGCGGGGAACACTGGAGTGGGCTGAGATCTGGGGCTGTGTTGGCCATGACTCTCCCTAACCTCTGTCCCGAGCACAGGGCTCTGCCCCAGGCCGGCCTGGAGCTCAGTGCTCTAGGGAGAGACTTGAGAAGTCCAAAGAGACAGGGGAGGCCAAGCGCAGCATCTCAGGGCCAAAGAGAAATCTTTTGCCACGTTCCTGAGCACAGTCTGCATAGAGAAGGGGAGCAGGGGAGCCCACAGGACTAAAGGACATGCTCCAGGCCTGATGGCGGAGCCCACGCCATCTGGGAAGAGCTAGTGCAGAGGACCTGGCCCTCGTTCAGCCCTCCGAGTTGACAACCCTGCACTTGAGTTGTTCGCATTATTCGAAGAGGAGTCAACGCTGTCCTTTTTCATCTTCTCAGAGTCCCTCTTCCACCCAGTGTGGTGTTAAACTGTCTCGGCCGAGTCCTCTTGGGGGCACCCGATGCCCTGACCCTTCCTCTGTCGTGAAATCCGCTCTTCCCGCAGGTTTCATGTTGCTCCTGGTTCCCCTCCTGCTCTAGGCTGTGCCTTCTTCTCCTTTGGTCTCTTATTCAAACTCCCCAAATCTTGACATTTCCAATGCTCAGGCCTGGGTGCCTTCGACCCACTCTCCCAGGGCAGCTGCCACGTGCTGTCCACCCCAAGTCTGTACCTTTGGTCCTAGTGGGTTTCCCAGTGTACAGGTGTTTGTCCTTAGCTCTCTATCAGACACCTCCGTCTACACCCCCTCTAGTCACTTTCAACCCAGCAACCCCCAAAATAATTAAGCATGTTTAATTAAGCACGTTACCTACACCCACACTCCAAATCAAATCAGCTCTTCTCCCCTGTTTCTTTTCCAGGTCAAGGGCTCCTCTGTCCAGGTGGTCGCCTAACATCGAGGCATCCTTCTGACTCCTCCACCTCACCCATTCCCCAGATCCCGGCAGCCGCCCAAGTCCTGCTGACATCTCATCCTCGTCCCTCTTTTCCATCCACTGCCTAGCACAGGTTCTTATCTGTTTCCATATGGATTTCTATCTGGTCTCCAAGCTTTCAGTCCTGCTGCTTCCAAAATAGCCTCCGCGCTTCCCACACAGTGATCTTAGAATATAGATCTGATCGTGTCTCTTTGCTGTGGACACAAGGTCCCTCTATACTTAGCCTCAGGTTCTGGAATTTCCTCATTCCTCCTTGGTAATAAACCATTTGCAGAACCCCAAACAGGATGTCAGACTACCCGCCTGCCCTACCCCACCAAACTCAGCTGGACACTGTTTCCTGGGCTCCCATAGCAACTTGTGTGTAATTCGAGTATATCCTTTCCCTCATTATATTCTGAGAACTTACTTCTAGGTCTGTTTCTTCCACTGGGCTCTGAAGCACGGGAAACGTCTTATTCACTGTTTAGCTCCAAGGCCTACCATTGTGCCTGACTTAGTAGATATTTGATTCTTTTGAGAAATCAGTCTGAAGAAAATCTTGGAGAATAAAACATTGACAACTGAAGAGAACCCACAGAACACGCAAACAGCCTTATTTTCACCTGAAGAACCTGAGAACCAGGAGGTAAGGCAGTTCACCTGGGTGAAATAGCTTGCTGTGTGGGAACTGAGAGGATCTTTTCCCTTTGGCCTGTGTAAAGTCAGGTGTGCAGATAAATAAAAGAAGGCGTGTGAGGTGGGGGGACTTGGGCTTGTGCACCCATACACCTGAACAGCTCAGTTTTGGAAACATTTGGATTTACGAAAAAGGGTACAGCTGAAGCCTTACGTTTTCTCTTTTTATTAGCATCCTGATTGGCCCGTGGCCTGATTTCTCTGGCCTGGCCTGATTTCTTTCACATCTGGCTTTTAGAGGGTGACTGGCGTGGGAGATGCCTCGTTTGCTCACACGTGACATCTGCTTGGCTCAGAGGACATCTCAAGGGCGGATTTTCCTTCTGATCACTGTTTTATACTCTCTCGGACTCATCAGGGTTATTAAGCTATTTGGTATCCCAGGCAACCAGAAAGCAGCTCCCAGATGTTTTAGCCCAAAAAAAGACAGTTCTGAGGGAGGGAAAGAGCAATTCGCACGAGGTGTCACTGGGCCATCTCCATGTATGACAGGGCATGGGGTGGGAGGGAAGGGCTGAGGAGGAGAGTCTCAGCCATGAAAACAGACGTCTGTGGCCTGAAACCCCGGCTGAGTGTTTCTGCAGCAGAATCCACAAGTTCCTTCATCAGCCCAAACGCAGGTTAATCTTGATGACAACACAGCCAAAAAGCCAGCGGGTGTCTCCCTGAAATATTCAGAGCATTCTCCAACCCTCGACCCCTTCCCAGAGGGCATCATCCAACTTCACTGCTCTTGACACCGAGCCACAAAAATGCTACCAAGCCCACCTGCTTGCCAGCCCACGGCGGCAGCCTGTTCCTGCAGGCTTCCTTTGAAACTCTGCTCTTGAATTCAGCTTCAGGATTCCCGTAATTCCCCAGATCGGGAACAACAGACGTTGCGATTTTATAGGGCCTCCATTCATAAACCATTGGGCCGTTTCCAGGGGTGTCTTGCTCCTCCTATGAAAAGAAACAAAGGGGGCTGCCAAGCACGTGTCCCGATGAGTCATTAAACCCTTCTCTCCGGAGACTCGTGGGCCCTGCTACCCGGAGGTATGTGCACTGGCAGAGAATGCTCTGCAGCTCCAGGCAAGCAGAGCCGCTGATCCACAGACTCGTCCTCACACCGAGGGGGCCTGGGAGCTCTGTGGAGGGCAGGTGGGGCGCAGAGCTCCACGGGGTGCGCCCTCCGAGGGGCCGCCCAGATTCGGCCCCGCAGATCGGCTTGCACCAGGACCCCTGGGAAGTTCCTCGTGTGGCCCGCTCGGGTGTCTCTCCTGCTCTGGTTCCGCCAGATGTTTCTCAGGGCTTGGAAACCGCTCCCCTCCGGTGACTTCTCAGGGTCTCTAAGGCCGTGTGACACGCGCTCACGCTCGGGCGAGCCCTGAGCTGCCGGAGGCCCCGGCTGCTCCTGTCGCTGCTGCTGCTACCCAAGGCTGCGCGCTCGAGATGATGCCCGGCTGCTGTCCTGAGGTTACTGCGACTGTCAAGTGCACAGGGGCCCTCGTTAGACCTGTGCTGGACACTGTCCCCCATTAGCACAGGAAGCATGGACCCTGCTGGTGGCTCAAAGCGTCTGCACATCCTGAGCCAAGCTGGAAGCATCTCTCGCCCCTTTCCTTTCCTTCTGCCTTGTTTTCTTATTCAGACCTTCAACCTCCCAAGCTCTGACTCAGCCCTAAAGTGTGTAAACGGTGAGTGGGACAGGGGCAGAGAGGAAGTGTGGCCACATACACTCTTCCTCGGTGAGGTACTGGGGGACTCCATTCTTTGAGAAACCTCAGACCCTCTGGGCAGTTCTCCTGATGGGACTAAATCCTAGGTTGGGTGCTGGTTCATCTTCAGTTGAGACCCTGTTTTAGTTAACATTAGGCTCAACCAAGAGAGACTGTGTCTCTCTACAGTCGCAGGCAGTTACGGGGACCCTGGAGCCAAGGACCCAGGCTACTTCCATGTTGTGGCTCTGCTATGTATGTCTTCTGTTCCCGAGGTCTCCTTGGGTATCTATATTTCTATTCTAGCAAGCAGGAAAGAGAAGGGGCAGGAAAGGACACAGCCCCTCTCTAAGGGCACTTGGCGGAAGTCAGCCACCCCTTTTGCTTACATTCCATTGGCCAGAATTCGGTCCCATGGCTGTATTGAGCTGAAAGGAGTGATGACAAATGTAGTCTTTATCCCACGTGGACTGTACCCAGCAAAAGGTTGGGGTAAGTTCTAAAAGGAGGGGAGAATTGATAGAAATCTCTGCCACAGGGGCCGGCC
>NW_007732644.1:0-8193 GCF_000696425.1 Galeopterus variegatus
GGGGGGGGGGGGGGGGGGGGGGGGGGGGGAGGGGAAAACGGCAAAATAAGGGCCATATTTTTATCTTTAGCTACCGCCTTTACTATGCCGGCTTTATTCTCTGCGAAGAGTGCATCCCGCCCTCCCAGTCGCCAAAACGCTGCTTACAGAACAGCATCAGGAAAACTCGAAGTCTGTCGGCGCTGGGGATCGCTCTTCGTCGGAGATCCATGCTCGCCGTGCCGCGAAGGAGGCCAGATGTGCTGCTGCGGAGGCTGCCCGAGAGGGAATCCCTGAAAAATCGCCGCTGGAGTGGGTCGGAGTGAGCGAGGGGCGGAGGACGGAGAGGCAGGCGGGAGGGAGCACGTGTTCTGGGAGCGCTGGCTAGGACTCGGCGTTGGGTGCTGCACCGACCGCTGCTGATGAGCAAGTCAGCTCACTGCAGAGGAAAGGAACGCGCGGCTGGGGAGCTGTCCGCGGCTGCCAATGCTGAAAGGAATCTGGTCCTTTCGCAGGATGGTTGTGGTTTGGCTTGTACAGAGGGCCAATAAGATGGGGGGAGGGGGGTTGCTAAAATTCTCCCTCGGTCTGTCTTCTGTTCTGCAATTGCGTCTGCAAAGATGGGTCTTTCCTGAGAAACTTAATAGCACCCTCAGACTTATTATATCTCCCTACCGGGTAGTTATTATGTAGTGTAGATATCATATCACTGAAGTCCTGACTTCTGAAATTGTGTCTGGTTTCTGAAAGAAAACAGAGCATAAATAGTTGCTGCTTTCGGGGGAGAGGGGTAGGCAGGAATAGAGAAGGAAAATGCTATGGCAACGTCTCCTGTATTTAAAGACATCCCCTTCTCTCCCTTCCTCTCAATGAGCTTATGGATTTAAAGTTAAACTGATGCCTCCTCAAAAGAGGCTGTCAGACAATGCAGTATATTTATTTGTGTGAGTTCTTCTCTCTGCGTGCATGAGGTCTCTGAACTTTGGGGTCACCTACCCTCACTCATTGTATTGTGACCACTCTACCAAGAGGGATGTAAGTGAATGTGAAGCTGGTGAGGGCTATCTAAGGTCTCCTAGGACAGGAATTTTAGAATCATGCCCTAAGTAATGTCACATAGTTATGTAAGAAAAAACACACACTGATATTACACTAAAGCCTCTAGCAGAACAGGACAACAAATACTACTGGGCTAATTCCTATATTTAAATTTTTGGTAGCTTTCTTATTTTTTTTAATATTTGCTTTATAAATCATAATACAGCTCTTTCAGGAACAGAGCTGTATTTATCAATTTTGGTGGTATCCAAATATTTCATTTCTTAGGGATATTTCATTATGTGAATGAATGAATAATTGTTGCATCAGTAATAAAATTTCATAAAACAATGTTATATTAAGGGGTAAATTGCAAAGTATTTTTACCTACATTGTCTAATTTGATCTTCCCCCACAACCTTAGAAGGTAGGCAAGGGAAAGTATAGAGTATTGTGGTTGTAAATACTTCAAAACTGAGGTCCACAGAAATTAAATGACCTTCCAAAATGTCACATGGTCAGTTAGAATTAAAATAGAAAAATCACATGCTTTAACTTTGTAAGAATCATCTTCATTTCTCCTTATATAATACTTTGACTCCAAAATATATATTTGACTTCCACAAAAAATCTTTATTTAATAACCAAATAACAAGTTGAAACCTAAAATTTCTATCAAGAGTTCATATCCCTGAAGAACATAGAGTGCTATTTTAAGTACAGTCATGCTCTGACATAGTATTTTATGTAACATGTCTATATAATTCATTTGGCTTTTAATATGTTCCTGTATCAATAAATAGTTCACTAGCAATCCTAATTATGAAACAATATTTAAATTGATACCATATTTTTACATCTTTACTTCTACATCTGTATTTTGATATTTCATCCAAACATTCCTCAAGAACTTTACATAAATGGTTATTTATAGAAGAATTGAGGCAAGACTGTGATTGATAAAAGATCAATTCTTATCAATTGAGTGGAAGTTGCAAAATTGTACACCAAATTTTGTCATGTTAGCAATTATTATCAAACACTTCTTTTCATGTAATACTGTAAAAATGAGAAAACAATGAAACACATGTTTATTCTCTTTCAGTCTCTCTCCCTCTGCAGTATTTTAATGAGGAAAAAATGGGTAGATTTTAGGGGATTCGCTATTTATTACTTTTGTGACCTTGTGCAGATTTTAGTTGTCCTCATCTAAAAATTTGGGATAATAGCCCAGGGGATGGCTAGTTAGGTCAAATAAGTCAATGAATGTACAAGCATTCAAAACAAAATGCTGACAATTTCTCTGATTATTGCAGATATCCTCACCTTATAAGTTGTTAAAAGATCAACTTAATTCATGAATATCTGCTTCAATAATAAAAGATTAAACGGAAAGTAGTGTTGGTCATTGATGTTAAAATATCATAGTTGATTAATAAATCAGATGGTGGTCCCTTTGAAAATGGTTTCTTTCCATTCCTGGTATAAATAATCTCTTCGTAGACACCAGAGAGTACTCAAATGAGTAGAAAGGAAAAAAGAAAGCAGTTTTAACCCTTTCTTCTTGGAAGGATCATTTTCAAAGCATAATTAACTCAATGCCCTTTGGGGAGGTTAATCTTAAACATGACCTACAAATATGCTTTAATTTATTCATCTTATCTCCAGTGGTACTTGTGATACAATAGGAATTGGATCATTATACCTACAACTTTCACCTACATTAATTAAACAACTTTCTAATTATCCTGGGGAAAAATTCTTCAGTTCCTTAAAATAAACAAAGAGGTGATAAAAGAGCAAAATTTTCCCTTAAATCATAAAGATATTAACAAAGTTTCCCAGAATTGCCTCCACTTTTTATTTCTCAAGTATGAGAGAAGATAAGACAAACTGATGTAAACATGTACACTTTTGTGGGTGCTGCCTGTGTCATTTTTCATCATTGCTGCTGGTGGTCAATACAAAATATCAGGGGTATGTGTGACTCAAACACACTGGATATGTGATCTCCTCTAGATCCTCTAGGTTCTTCAGAGGATTCTCTGCAATTTATGTATTTACTTACTGAATTAGCCTTTATGAATCTCATGCCTTTGGGTGGTTGCTATATTGTAAAAGTGGAAGAAAAGGCAACTTACAGTTTGGAAGGGAGAACATAAGAACATGCATGAAGATATGGTGTAGATTAGCACAATGTATGAATGGATGTTTAGGGAAAAAAGGCAAGACCGCCTTCCAGGAGAGGAGAGGGGAGTTTGGAATTGACCTGTAATGGAAGACACTAATGGGCAATGCAAATGGAAGAAAGACCTAGTGAATCGGGAAGTCAGTGCAAACACATAACTCTCCATTCTCCCATGTTTATCAGTTTGCAACAAAGAAGAAATTAGGCCTCAAATCCACCATGCCTTGTATACTACATAACCTCTATTTGATTTCTTTATTTGACTGTTTATCCACATAGGGCATATACAAGGAATGGTATATGCAAAACTTGTCCTAAATAAAATTAAACTTTTTGGGTTGTTATGTGAATCTCTTTATACTTACTGCACAAGTAATTGACTTGTATTTGTGGAATCGGGAAGCTAAATTATGAAAATCAGGAAACAATACTAATTAGAAAAGCATATTTGTGAGCTTCAAATGGAAAAGGCTGGGCTTTGTTACAGGTGAAATTTGGTTTATTGAGGTTTCAGTCCACCTTACAGTGAAGTATAAAAATATACTCTTGCTCTGATGTTCCCTAACCACCAGTGCCACTCCCCCCCCAACACACAGATAATGGAAGCATCAATGGATAACAGAAGCAGATAATTTAACTGAACTGAACTAAAAATATACTCTTGCTCTGATGTTCCCTAACCACCAGTGCCACTCCCCCCCCAACACACAGATAATGGAAGCATCAATGGATAACAGAAGCAGATAATTTAACTGAACTGAACAAGATACACACAGCTATTAAGCCAGAATTACCTACTCACCAAATCCTTTTCCTGCATTCAGCCTATCACTAAACAATCATTTAATTTAATTTAATAACTGCCTTCGAATCTCTTTGAAACCCTTTTAAAGATAGAAACCCTTTGGGGATAGAAACTAAAAAATAATTGCACATGAGAATACTTTGTACATAAATTGCCAACCCCTAGAATATTTGGAAAGGATTAGAAAATTGAGTTTGGGCCTGTGATACACTCAGCCTGCATGCTGTTGGTGTAATTTCCCTTATTCTATTCTTTCTTTGGTATGTCCTGCATCCACCTTAATGAAACAAGGGCTGTTTCTGCAATGAAAGTAACAACTGGAGGAAACAAGGCACCAGAATAATCGCCCTTTCATTGGCTATGTTCATACTAAATCCTTAAGAAATATCCACTTAGAGCTCATTTAGAACAAATGCTTTCAACATGAGGGTGCCGGGGACAGGACCCTCATAGAACCCCCGAGTAAGTGGATGGGGAGAGACCAAGTAATCATTCCTAAAAGGTTCAGTAGCATGGACATCAATTTTCATCTTTTGAACCAGTAATTACCTGATGGTTCTTGTCAGTTTTAAGTTAGTCACATAGGGATTCAGTTGCCACTAGGCCATGTAGCACAGCCCAGTCTGCTTTCTTTGCAGTGAGAAAAACCCTGTTCACTTGAGAGCAGGGGAATTTTCTGTAAGGTAGAGTTGAAACAGGAGTCATATGAGATTGCTTTTTGATTTTTAATCTTTCATAAGTGTTCTCTCCAAGAAATAAAACTACACAATGGGCCTAAAGTTAGACAAGATGTGGCTCATATAAAATAGTCTGTTGGGCTGGCCAGTTAGCTCAGTTGGTTAGAGAAGCCTTATAACACAAACCAGTCAGCTGCCAAAAAAAAAAGTTTGATACATACATTCTGAGATTATGCAATTCCTTACAATCTCCTTTAAGATGTGTTACAGGGATCCCTTGTCCCCTGTTAGTTGCTTTTTTAATTGTCTATTTTAAGTTATCTGCATATTAACTTCAAGATATGTTGGTAACTAAAGAAAATTTCTATTAATGGCCTTTGGAAGGGAGAATGAGGCTGTAATCGAAGTCTCTTGGGCTCGGATGGGTGCTGCAGCCTAGAATGCCCCGGGGTGCTCTGGTGTGAGTTGCGGACGTTTCTCTGACTTGTAAAAACTTTGCAAGATCCTCTAGTAACAAAGTCGAAAGGGGAAAGAATATATTGGAAAAGCAACTGGAATGAGAGTCTAAGAAATGATATTTAGCTCTAAGTTTATGACCCCGGTAGCGACATCTGGACGGAGTGGCTTCACCTCTCCAGTCTTCAACATGCCTTTCCTAAGGGATCCCACCGGGACTAAATGTGCCTCATCTATGGTCCATGAGTGACCTTAGTAGAGAAGTGATCTGACCAACTCCCTTAGGGGAAAATTGCTAGGAATTCCATTATTATAACGTGATGTCTGAACATGCCAGAAGTGGCCTGCGGCGTTACCTTTGATGGCGCGGCGGTAGGTGCGCTGACTGCTCAGGGGTCCGGATGCTTGGGCGGGGAGCTTCGCCACGCGCGGCCGCTGCGGGCTGCAGACCTGCCAGCTCCTGCCAGCGAGACAGGAGACGCTGGCCACCGCCGGGCGTTCCAGCCCCCTGCAGCCCGAGCTCGTCACCTCCTTAGCGTGGGGAGGACGTCGGCGTCCGGCACCCTGGTTGGGCTCCCTGGCACAATTGTTAGTGCAGCTGCTGATGTCGTAGAGGTGAACGGGAAAACCCCCGCCCTGAAAAGGTGAGGTCCACGCCCGCCGGCTCCACAGCCCAGGGAGGGAAGCCAATCCCAGGGTGCTGGAGGTAAGTTCGGCCGCGGCGACAGGAACCTCAGGGTCTTTCGTGTTTGGGTGTCGAGGAGAGTTAGAACTAGAGAAAGGGGGAAGAAAGTTCCAGCCGAGAGTGTGTTCGTGGCTCCTCTAACGCCTCGCGCTGGGCTGGGAGGGCCTCGGGCCACTCGGGTCCCTCTGTGGCCCTGACAAAAGCGGGAGGACTGGGGTGGGGAGATTACACAGGACAAAGGAGAGAGACGGGGTTGCAGAGGCTGCGTTTCTTTCCTTTTCTTGTCTTCTCTAAACCGCCAGCGCAGTACCCGCACCGCAGGGAAATTCCCTCCAAGTGCCCCGGCGGTCCAGCCTCCAGGTAAGAAGGGAAGGACGCGGCGCTCCGGGCCGGGGCGCCCGGGGATCCTTGCCCAAGTCGGTCCCTCCTTGGACAATCCCGCGACCCATGCGAGATTTTCCGCACAGGCGATAGCTTCTGCCCAAAGGTGGTCGAAGCAGGGACTGCAAATAAAGCTCCAAGGGCGCGCGCACACACACCACACACACACCACACACACACACACACACACACACACACCACACACCACACACACACACTACACACCACACAAACACACACCACACACACCACACACACCACACACACACATACATACACATACACACACACACCACACACACACACTACACACCACACAAACACACCACACACACCACACACACACCACACACACCACACACACACACCACACACACACACACACTCACTACACACACACACACTACACACCACACACACACAACACACCACACACACCACACACACACACCACAAACACACACTCACTACACACACACACTACACACACACCACACACACACACACCCACACACACCACACACACACACACAAAATCTGGGGATGGAAGCGGGAGCTGAGGGCCTCTCCCTCCTAGATCATAAAAGGAAGGAAAAACCCAGGCTTCCACCTTAATGGGGGTATCCCGGGGCGAACCAGTTGCCGCCTCTCAGGTAAGTCTCTACTCCCAGGGGCTGCTCAGGAGCCCCGGGCGCCCCGGCTGCTTCTCCGGGCGGAGCTGGCCTGTGTGCGGCCCAGCGCTGTCGGCGGGAAGTGGGCAGCGGGTATCTGGAGGCGCCAACGGGTGGCCCGTCCCAGCCTCTCCCCTTTTCCCGTGGACAGGGCCAAATAACTCTGGGGAGCCCCACACCTGAAAAACACGCAGTGTAGACACTCAATATTTCCTCCAAAATAAAAATGATGTACTTCAAAATAACGGCGTGAAAACACCACATTCAATTTTCTCCCCCGTGGCGACCATTAGGGTTTATTTTTGGTTTTGTTTTTAAAGCAAATTTGGGGTTTCCCAGCCTCGCCCCTGCCTGTGAGCCTTGCCCCTAGGACTCTGCCGCTCCAGATCTGTCCACCAGAGGTGTCCCCCAGCCCAGCTGGGCACCCGCCTGGGCAGTCTCTAGGCCGAAATTACTTCTCCCCCAGGATTTCCTAATCCTCTGAGGCCATTTATTTTTCTTTTTCTTTTAGCAAAACAGCTGAGTCTAGGAAGGCCTGCAGCCGCCGCCCGCAGCCTCTGCAGCCTCAACCCAAACCTAACGGGCCTCGGACCCCAGAGCAGCAAGGGGACACAAGCCACGGGCTCCAGCGAGGGTCGCCTGGAGGTCTGGAGCCCCGGCGGCTGCCGCTGTGCGGTTACTCCCGGGTGACTGTGTGGACGCGCGCAGATGGGGGACGCCTCCGGCCGCGCATTCGGGGCCAGCTGGGGCTCCTGGGGGCCCGGCGCTGATGGATCGTCTCATTTCCCGACTTGATGGGCCGGAACCTGGCATAGCCGGGCTGGCGGGGAGAGGGTGGGCGCAGAGACCCCGCCGGAGCGCCGCATCGGCCGGGTGGGCGGCTCTTGGACCTGGATTTGGGTTGGGACGGGACATATGTATCTTAAAGAAAAATCCCGAGTCCCCTCCGAACGCGAGGTTATCCCTTCTTCCGTCTTCCGTTCTGGGCACACGCGCTGCACCCCCTGTCTCGGTAGACCGCGGGTCTGTGAGCGCGGTGGCGGTTCCCAGCAGCGACCCGTGCGGCGCAGTCCCCGCGCCTGGGGCCGCGGCGTCCCTCCGCACCCTCCCTGCCACTTGGCATCCTTGCCCGCGGGAGGCTTCGGGAAAGCCGGACTCGCCCTTCGAATGCCCGGAAAGAGCCCTAAGGGAGGCATGAAATCCGGAAAGGAAAGGAAAGGGGGAAGGGGGAAGAAAAGAAGAGAGAGAGAGAGAGAGAGAGGGGAGAGAGAGAGAGAGAGAGAGAGGGGAGAGAGAGAGAGAGAGAGAGAGAG
>NW_007732644.1:9193-21068 GCF_000696425.1 Galeopterus variegatus
GAGAGAGAGAGAGAGAGAGAGAGAGAGAGAGAGAGAGAGAGAGAGAGAGAGAGAGAAGAAAAGAAAGAGCCCTCCCTCCATTCTCCATTCCGGGTCCATCTAAAGTCCTCTCCTGTCATCTCGCCGCGGACTGGGGACTTGGGCTCCCGTACCGTGCTCGCCTGGAGCGCAGAGACGCGGCCCAACGAAGCGCCAGCTCCGTGCACCGTACCCGGGATGGAGGAAGACAGAGGGACCGAGGTTGGGTCGGGGCACCGGTGAGGGACTGTCGTAGAAGGGTGTGTGGGAAATGCATACTGAACCGCTTAAGTCCCATGTGTCCGACCCTCCAGCAAATCCAAGAAAGCCGTGCGCCCCGGGCGGGGTAGCCTGCTTGTCCCAGTCCCAGCACCTTGCCTGGGGCTCGGACGGGAATAGGAGGGGTCGAAACTCCCAGGAGGGAGCCCAGGGTTGAGCTGAAGTGACAGGAGAGCAGCTGAGCTGGAGAAGGGTGGGGTCACGAGGGGTTCCTGCTTCTGCTCCATAACTGTGAGTTTCTTTCTTTCAGCTTCCCGGAGTCTTCCTCCAGGTCTGGGGAACTCGAATTCCAGCTCTGCTCCAAGACGTTCATCCTAGGTTGGGCCTCGGTGAGCGCTAAGTGCATCAGGCCTGGTGCCTCAGGGAATTCCTAATCTGGGTGTGCACCTTGACAGAGTACACCTGCCCAGTCCTGGACAGCCAGGAAACCTGCAGCTTTATAAAGAGCCAGGAAATAACACATGATTCAAATGCGCAGCCCAGGGCACAGAATGTCGCTCTGGGACTAGTAGCATCAGGGTCACCTGGAGACTGCAGAATTTCAGGCCCACTTAGCCCTACTGCATCAGAGCTTTAAAAGATATCCAGCAGACTTGTGCCAGTTTAGGTTGGAGAAGCCGTGGCCTAGTTTAGAGAGCCTAAGCTTAGCCATTGCCAACCTGTTCAACCTTGTGTTTCCCAGCCTCCTTTTCATCATCTGTCCAATGGGAGTTGTTTTGGAGGTCCTGGGGAGCTCTTAGGCACTCCTGGACACACTTCAGACCAATGAATTTAGAATCTCTAGTTAGTGAAGCCCAGGCAGAAGTGTGTTTCTAAGTGTCTCCAGGTGATTTTAATGGCAACCGAAAATGACTAGTGTAGAAATATGCACTTTATAGATTAGTTGGGATTAGCTGAGATAAATCCTGGGCTCTATGCAAAACAATACGTATAATGGTTAAAGCCACATGACTCTGTAGCCCTATTCGTTCTGACTCCAGTGTATTTGGCCTTGAGCCAACAATTACCCTTGCTGTGCCTCAGTATTCTTATCTGTAATGGAGTGATAATAGTGCCTATCACAATGAATGTTGTGAGGATTTAGAATCAAATTCAATAAAGGTTAGTTAACAAGCCAAATACCTCGATCTCTCATTTTAAGCCAAATGGCAGAGAGGCCTGACTAATTTATCTCACTCCATCCATTCCCTCTCCTCCCAAGCAGTCCTTTCTAGAGTTTTTGCTTCAATAGTCATGTCTATTTTTCAATGTTTTCAGCATAAGAACCAGTATTTTAAATCACTTAGCAATTCAGTAAACTTGATCCTCTATGAGGGTTGATTTTGCCACTTCCAGTAATTCCAGTCCCAGTCAGTTTTAGAAGCACTAGTGTGAAGCGTGCTCTTAGCTCTATGCCTTACCAGGGCAGCCACATGGGGAGCTGATTTTGCAGGTTTGGGCTGGGGCCAAGTATTTGCCTATCTAACAAGTTCCCAGGTAATGTTGATGTTTCCAGTCAGCGGGGACCACATTTTGAGAACCACAGTGCCTCATGAATGGTTGACTCAGAGTATCTCAGAAATCTCGACAGCAGCACTGTCCAAGAGAAATGTAAGGTGTCACAAGCTGGACCAGAGTGGCAATCTGCATTTGTTGGGTATCTTGTCTTAGCATCCAAGCCCTTTGATGCATTATGGAATACTACTCTGCCATAAAAGGGAATAAAAGTCTCCCATTTGCAACAACATGGATGAGCCTGGAGAAACTTATGTTGAGTGAAATAAGCAAAGCACAGAAGGATAAATAGCGCATGTGCTCACTCATATGTAGGAGCTAAGAGAGAAGGAAGGAAAGAAAGACCATGGTAGTGTGTTGAACTTGGAAAGGGAGAGAACATACCTTTAAATACCGCATGTGCTCACTCATATGTAGGAGCTAAGAGAGAAGGAAGGAAAGAAAGACCACGGTAGTGTGTTGAACTTGGAAAGGGAGAGAACATACCTTGGGATACAAAGTAAAATGGGGGATACAAAGTAAAATGGGGGATACTGGGTGTTAGACATGGGGTACAAATGTAATTCTTGGTAATGGGCATGCTGCCAGTATGGATCTGGCCTTCACATCTTGGGCACGAGGGGTGACAATCAGCTTTGTATGTTATGAATATTCATAACCAATAAAAAATAAAAATAAACATTAATAGCAGGATATGTAACCTTTAGGGTAGCAGCCCAGTTTCTGGATCCCATCTTTTAAGAATGTCCTGTGTATGACCTGCAATGTAAAGTATGTTGGCAGTTGGAGATTTGATAAAAGATCAAGATCTGAAAACAATATAGTAGATGTACTTCTCACAGCCAAGTAGTTCAACCCAATTGCTGCTAAAAGGCTGCTTATTACTTCCCTCCAAGAGAATGAAATCTGAAATAGGCCTTGACAGGAGAATAAATGAACACAGGCACTGCTCCTTCTTATGTGGCCACAATACATTTCACACACTTGTGACTGTATCTTCACAGTATTATATTATGGTTATTTTTCTGTTTTCTCTGCTAGTTGAGAACTCCTTAAGGGCAAAGACCACATTTGATGCATCCCCAACACCTAACATAAGGCCTGAAAAACCACAGATGCAAATCAGTGTTTCCTGAATTTATACTTTATCACAACACTTTGTTATTTTCAGGAGTCACTAATGTCAGCATGCACATGAAGTCAAAATGCTTTGTAATCATCATGTTTTAAGAGTATCACTGCATTACTTTCTTAGTCTGTTTTCTGCAGCTATAACAGAATATCAGAGACTTGGTATTTATAAAGAAAAAATATTTATTTGGCACACAGTTCTGGAGGCTGGCAAGTCCAAGGGGCTGCATCCTGCAAGGGCCTTCTTGCTGCACCTTGCCATATCAGAAAGTAAAAAAGCAAGCAAGCACACAAGACAGAGAGAGAGTGGGAGCCAAAGTCATCCTTTTATCATAAACCCACTCCCATGATAATGACACAAATCCATTCATGAGGGCTCTTTAATCACCTCTTAGAAGTCCCACATCTTAATACTGTCACAACCGCAATTAAATTTCAACATGAGTTTTGGAGAGAACATTCAAACCATAGCATTTACCAGTGGTTCAATCCATTCATGAGGGCTCTTTAATCACCTCTTAGAAGTCCCACATCTTAATACTGTCACAACTGCAATTAAATTTCAACATGAGTTTTGGAGAGAACATTCAAACCATAGCATTTACCAGTGGTTGAGGTCCATTATAGAAACATTTATGGGTATTTATCAGACAGCAATCTAAGCTCTGTTCTAAATAGGTCTACAAGACACTGGGCATTTTCCTTACCCTTGGACCTTTCCCTTGCTATTCCTTCTACCTGGAATGATTGTCCCACACTCTCCTCTCCATATCCCCATGATTCTGTCACTCGCTCCCTCAGGTCTGTCTTCAAATGTCACCTTCTCAGTGAGGACTTTCCTGGCCATCTTATTTCAAGTGATACTCTCTTTCCCCTCTCCCCCCACATCTAGACTCCCCATCCTCTCTCCAGTCTCTTTTGGGACTTTTTTCTCCTTACAACATATCACTTTTTAAAAGTATGTATTTCATAAAATCTAAGGTGTCACATTATTGTAAGACACAACCTTATTTTATGTACTATTAAGAACACAAAACTTGCTATCAATTAAACCATGGCATGCCATGGATTAACACTCATTCAGAGTGTCAAAAGATAAAAAAAACCCTACATGGCTTAGAATTGATAAAATGCATTCATTTACATTATTTATTGTCTGAGCCTTTTTAGTAGAATAAAAATTTCAATCACTTTTAAACTTCTGATTCTCCAGTGCTTTAAGGCACAATAGGTATTTAAAATTTTGTTAAATGTGGGAGGATAAAATTCATGTCTTCAGAAGTGAGACCAGAGTTCAAGTAAACAGTTATGAAGCAATGTAATAAATGCTCAAACAGAAGACAGCAGAAAGTTTTCTTTAGAAGCAGAGAAGGGCATGTCTCCCTCAGCCTAGCTGGGTAGGACCTCTTAGGAGAGGTGACGACCGTGCTGGTCCAGAAGGATGTAAGAAGCAGACTCTGTAGAGGAGGACTTTCAAGCAGCAGAAGAAACAACACCTAAGCCCAGGGATATAAAAGTATGAAAATTTAGGAGAACTGGAGGTTATTCCTTATGACTAAAATGTGTGTTGCATCTAAAGCAGTGATTCTCTAACTTGGGTTAGCAGCAGAATCACCTAGAGGGCTTGTTGAAATAGACATTGTTGACCACAGGGATTCTGATTCATTAGGACTGCAGTGCCACAAAAGAATTTGCTATTTGTCTTTTATTTTCTGAACCCTTGATGTCTATGTTATCAGCAGTGAATTTTAACCGAGCTATTCTAATAGGTTTGTAGGTGATGCTGATGCTGCAGGTCCAAGGACCACACTTTAAGACTGGTCTAGAGGAAGGAGGCTGGATGATTCGGGAGGGGACCACTCATTTCAGCTCATGTCCCATTGCATGCTCAGCGTTGGTGCACAAGCTGAGGTGAGGCATGGACACAACTGGAGGAGGCTGGATGATTCGGGAAGGGACCACTCATTTCATCTCATGTCCCATTGCATGCTCAGCGTTGGTGCACAAGCTGAGGTGAGGCATGGACACAACTGGGGGCAGAGGGCAGCAAGGGGCTTTGAATATCCTCAGTACAGTGTCAAATAAATAGAGTCCAGAGATTTTTCTATAGAGTCCCAAGTCCAGGGGGAAGTAAGAACCTTTCCTTGTGCCTAAGGTTGCCCTCTTATTCCTTAATGGAGCCTGTTATAGATGAAACGTGTATTTGGTCTCTTTTAATCTTGTCATGGGAAGAGGCTATATAGTTCATTTTCTGTCCCTGAGACTGGGTAACGTATAAAGAAAACAAAATATACTTCTTACCTTTTTGGAGGCTGGGAAGTCCAAGGTCCATCAGGCACATTTGATGAGGACCTTCTCCTTGGTGGGAACTATATAGAGTCCCGTGCGATTATCACATAATGAGGGCTTGGTGAGAGTTCTTGTTAACTGCTCACTTTCTCTCCTCCTAAAGCCACCAGTCCACATCCATGATAACCCATTAAACCATCAACCCATTACTCCATGAATGGATTATTCCATTCCTAAGAGCATAGTCTTCATGATCCAGTCACCTCTTAAAGGCCCTACCTTTTAACACCACCACACTGAGAATTGAGCCCCCTCATGAGCTTTGGAGGGGACAAACATTCAACCTATAGGAGAAGCCAAGAAGGTGTAAAAAGTGATTTTGACAAAGGCTGGCTAAGAAGTTGCAAAAAATGAATGTTCTGAAAGTCAAAAGTTGATGCCAAACAAAAGTTATGGAGCTGTTTTAAGTACTGATCTAGAATTAGTGGGTAGCACAGCTGGAAGGAGCTATAGAGAAGAACTTCTCCAGCCCAATTATTGTTCTGATGAAGAAACTGAGGCCTGAAGGGATTAAGTGCTGGGATACAACTCCCCTGCTTCCAGCTCTTACGTCGCCATGAGTAAAAGTGAAAACAGGGCTCAGAACTCATTGCGCTACTGGCAAGATGTCCCCTATTCTTACCTGCTCCTCAACACTCAGCCTCACTCCCACCATCAGGAAACTGTGGAGACTACTCTCATGTGTCTCTTATCCCTATCTATGTCAGGGACCCCAGGGGTCCAGGTCCTCAGCTGTTCCATATACAGCTCTGAAAGTCCCCATCAGGATGTCATCTCCCACCCCTCCTATCTTCTGAAATTCCCAGTCATCAGCAAAATTCCCTAAATTGCCAACCCCTTATCTGAAAATACCCCCATACCTGCTTGCTCTAACTCAGATCTGGATCTCAGATGAGGACACTGCTTTCTGTGCAGCCCTCTCAAGAGGAAGCTGTTACCTCCTCCACTCCTCCTGCTGGGTCTGAAGGTGGGTGCGTGTCCCCCCCTGTTCCTCATTGCTGTTTTCTCAAACTATTTTCTTCTTCTTCCTCCCAAAGCTCCCACTCTCCCAGCTTTGAATTTGATGTCATCAGGCTGTCCTTCCACTATTCTTTCTTGCACAACTGCTATTGTACTATTACCCCCACCCCAACACTGGGTCACCACTCATTCTCTGCATATGTTAGCTGCCGACTCACTGTCATTCTCTGTAATAGTCCTCCTCTTCTTCCTCCTCTTGGTGGTTTCTGTATCCATAGAGATGACCTTCTAACACCATGGCCTCCAGTTCCTCAAGATCCTCTTCACTAATGGTCTTGTCTTACCTCCTACCCCAGCCACTTACCCTGTGGCCTGATTTCATTCCAATCACTGCTCCATTTCTCTGCTTCTCTTTATAGCATGGCTCTTTGACATAATCACCTACACTCCCTGTCTCCCTGTTCTCTCCTCCCATTCTCTTGACCCATTCAGTTGGGCTTTCAGTCCCACACTCCACCCAAACTTGTCTTGTTGAGGTGTGATGGTCTTTAATATGTCAAGTTGGTTATGATACCAGCACCCAGGTCTTGCTGCTCTTCGCTCAGAAATAAAAGACTCATCAGTCCCAAATGTTGGTGCTAGGCAGGAAGTTTATTATCAGATGTCTGAAGAAACAGACTAGAACTGTCTCCCCACTTTAGGGTTTCAGGGGGGTTTTAAAAGAGGAACTGAGGGAATGGAATGTGGGAAATAAAACTAGGAGTGAGGGGGACACGCAAGGGGCCAGGTGCAATCTCACCAGGATTCATCTGGTTTCTGCTCCTGTCCTTGCTAATATCTCAGGTCCTGCTGGAGGGGTGGAGTCAGCATAGCTTCCCTGACGTCTTCCTTGGTATCTCAGGGTCTGGATAGTATGTGCAAGTCTGCAGCTTCAGGCTGGCTGGAAACCAACTTTACATTTTTGTAAATAACATCATCCTGCCCCATAACCAAGGTTCAAAGTATCAAATAACCATGGAAAAACAGGGGACTCAGAGAAATGAATGCTGAGAAAAAAAAAAAAAACTGTCCTTTAAAAATCTTTTAGAACCCATGAGGTTTTAGGTCCCAACATGGCTTCAATACTGCTCACTCCAACAGTTAGAGGAGGTTATTCCCTCGAACAGTAATTTGTGTGACTTCCTTTTCTTTTAATGCCTGATTTTTTCTTATTATTTCAACCTAAAGCCTGTTCAGTGTAAGCCAGAGCTCAGTTTTCATTTAGTTACTTTCAGAAAATCTTTATCTAATGAATGGTGTTTTTTTTTGGAATTTCCCATGTGTCATAAAAATGAGGCCAGTTCCTTATTAAATAAGCCTTTTCAAACATCTGATTCTGTTACGTGCAGTGCATGTTGTTTCTTTATTATGTGATGCTTAGTATAACTTAAAAACCCTATATTATTATGTAACACATATGTGCTAGGTTTGTTCTCCTGTCCACTCAATAATATACATTTTTTATATTTAAGTTTTTTATTGTATTCAGAGAATGAGGTGTATAATCTAGATGTTACTGTAAACATATCTTGTAGCTGTGATTAAAGTAAGGGAGGGAGATATTTTAGATAATCTTGGAGCAAGGGAGATATTTTAAGATATCAAGGGAGATGTTTTAGATAATCTGGTGGGCTTCATCAAATCAGTTGAACATCTTAAGAGCAGAGCTGAGGATTCCCTATCACAGAAAAAAAATCTGCCTATGGACATGAGCTTCAGCTTGTGTCTGATAATTCTGGCCTGTCTCTCTGATGGCTTGCCCTGTGCAATTTGTACTTACTTACCTAGCCCCTATGATCACACAAACCAATTCCTTGCAATATCACAGAAAAAAAATCTGCCTATGGACATGAGCTTCAGCTTGTGTCTGATAATTCTGGCCTGTCTCTCTGATGGCTTGTCCTGTGCAATTTGTACTTACTTACCTAGCCCCTATGATCACACAAACCAATTCCTTGCAATAAATCTCTTCATAGATATTTCCTACTGGTTCTTCTTTTCTGGTTGAACCCAAACTGTTACATGAAGTTATTCTTAGTTTCCAAGTTGCCGAATTCAGTGAACAAATTCTCAGGTCTTATGTGACCTGTCAGCTGAATTTGACACATTAGTTATTCCCTCATCCTGGAAGCCCTTTCTCCATTGGCTTCCAGAACACTGCACTCTCTGGTGTTTCTCATGGATCCCTGGCTTCTTCACAGCTCTCTTTGGTGGTTCTTCTTCACCTATCCTAACTTTTAAGGTTGGAATGCCCAGTCCTTAAACCTCTTCTGTTATTGGGCCCAAGTCTGGCTGCTTGCCCCAAACAAAAACCCTGGTTTGGCTTGCCAAAATCTGTTACCCCAGGGCATTCAGCTCCTGGCTTAGGCTTGTCAAAATCTTGTTACCAAACCCAAGTCTGGCTGCCTGCCCCAAACAAAAACGAACAACTCAAAAATCAAATGTTGGTGAAGATGGAAGTCAGCTTTTATTCAGGAATGCTGGTGACCTGAGGAGAGATGTTAGACTAACCCATCTTCCTGGTAAACTTGAAGGAAAATGGCCAGACTGAAGCCATCTCCAAGACTCAGATTTACTGAGGGGTTTTTAAAGAGGGGGCTGAGGGAATAGAATGTGGGAAATGAAAAGGAGGAATGAGGGGAGTGTGAGCTGTGGGAGCTCCACGCAAGGAGCCAGCTGCAAGGTCTTACCAAGAATCCATCTGACTTCTGCTCCTGTCCTTGGTGGTATCTCAGGGTCCTGCTGCAAGGGTGGAGTCAGCATAGCTTTATTGATGTCTTCCTTGTTTTCTCAGGATCTGGAGAATATGTGTCTCCTTGCAAGTCTGCAGCTCCAGGCTGACTGGAAAACAACTTTACATTTATGTAAATAATGTCATCTGACACCATAACCAAGGTCCAAAATATCAAATAACCATAGGAAAAGAGGGAACTCAGAGGAATGCATGCCAAGAATAAACTGGGTCCTTTAACATTTTCTGCAGCCCAGGTGGTTTTAGGTCCCAACATGGCTTCTGTCCTGCTCATTCCAACACTTCTATTCTCTTCCTATTGTTCTGTCTGGCTGAACCCATAGCTGGAGTTGCCCCCAAAGTAGCAGCAGGTAGAGATCCTGCAAGGGACTGTTCCGAACTGTTCTGAGATGGGATTCCAGGGATTGAAACACTAAATGCCACGATGATCGGCACAAAGAACTTATTATGGGAACTTACATACGGGGGGTGGGGAGCTGCAGCTTGCTTGTGATGGACAGTGAGACAAGAGTTGTTCTACCCAAGGATGTTCACAATGAGGGGCTTGGAATATGCAGTTTATATGAGAGTTAAGGAATTTGGCTCCAGGGCTAGTTTCTATGTGTTTAATCTTTCAGCATTTCAGGCAACAACCTAAACAAGTTTATCAGTGCTTGGGAATGTTCAAGGCCCCAGCTTGGGTGTAAACCTTCAGGGGAAAATATGCAGCTGGTGACGTCACAGAGTGGTCAGGACATAGAAAGAAAGTTGGGGGATATGCTGGGGGCCTACATTCTGTGCTCACTTAGTTGGCTGTGTCATTCAGTTTTGTTTCTTTAAACGTTCATGATCTCAAATGTTTGCTTCAGGTATACTTAAGTGCTGACCCACATCCCCACTGGGATATATAAATATATTTAGAACTTAATGTATCTGTGATGGTTAATTTTATGTGTCAACTTGGGTAAGCTGCGGTGCTCAGATGTTTGGTCAAGCAACAGATTAGATGTTGCTGTGAAGGTAGTTTTTAGATGTGATTAACATTTATATCAGTAGATTTGAATAAAGCAGATTGCCCTCTATAATATGGGTGGGTCTTATCCAATCAGTTGAGCCTTACGTGAAAAGACTGAGGTTCTCCAAGGAAGAAGAGCTTCTGCCTCCAGACTGCCTTCAGACTTCAGCTCTTCCCAGGGTCTCTAGTCTGTTGGCCTGCCCTGCAGATTTTGCACTTGCCAACCTGCATAACTGTGTGAGTCAATTCCTTAAAATAAATTTATCTCTCTCTCTCTCTCTCCATGTGTATATGTATGCATGTATTTGTGTATGTACACACACACACGTATTCTATTGGTTCTGTTTCTCTGGTGAACTCTTATAAAATGTCCAAACCCAAATTCCTGATGTCCTCTCTTCCTCCGTCAAAAAACCCCTGCTTCTTCTCAACCTTCCCGTCACTGTTAGCAGCAACTCCAGCTGCTGAGACGAAAAGCTTCTAGACCACCTCCTCCCATTCCCTCGTAGCCCACATCCGATCCATCAGCAAATGCCGGCATCTCTCCTTCAAACTAGATCCACGTTTTCACCACTTCTCACCATCTTCATTGCTCCCTCCCTGGTCTATGCCACCCTTATCTCTCTTCTAGTTAAAAACCTCCTAAGGTTGGGGTGAGCAGGACTGAAGCCATGTTGGCTAAAACCACATGGGCTGTAGAAAAATTTTTAAAGAGCAGTTTTTCTCTTGGCATGCATTTCTCTGAGTTCCCTCTTTCCCCATGGTTATTTGATATTTTGAACCTTGGCTATGGGTCAAGGTGACGTTATTTACATAAGTGTAAAGTTGTTTTCTAGCCAGCCTGAAGCTGCAGACTTCCATGTACTACCCAGACCCTGGGATAACAGCAAGGACAGAAGCAGAAATCAGACAGAGGAGCACTGGTGAGAATTTGCACCTGGCCCCTCGTATATCCCCTTCCCTCTTGCTTTTCATCTCCCGTGTTCCATTCCCTCAGCCCCTCTTCAAAAACCCCTCAGCAAATCTGAGTCTTGGAGATGGCTTTGGTCTGGCCATTCTCCTGCAGGTTTACCAGGGTCACCAGTATTCTCTCCTCAGGTCACCAGTATTCCTGAATAAAAGCTGACTTCCACTTCCACCAACATTTGTCTTTTGAATGGTTTGTTTTTGAAGCTGGCCAGACAGTCACCCCTGTGCCCTGTAACACTAATTAGCCCCCTGCTTCTGCCTTGGCCCTCGCAGGGCCTTTTCGTCATGTGGGAACAAGTGATTCTCCAGTGCAGACAAGACCTTGTCACTTCTTTCTCAAAACTCTGCAACGGTTTCCCATTTCACTCGGATGAAAACACAAAGCTACAAGGCATATGATGTGGCCACCACTGCCACTTCCACAATCCCTCAAGCCCTGCACCCTGCTCACATTCTAGACAAGTTCCAGCCTCAGGCCCTTTGTTCTCGCTCCTCTCTCTGCTGGAAATGTTCATCAGTAAGATTAAGTTTGATTGTGAAAGATGGAAAAATCCAAAATAACTGTGGCTTAAATAAGTTAGCAGTTTATTTCTGTTAAAGAAGAGTCCAGGGATCATTGCTCCATGATTGGTTGGCTGTTCCATGTCCTCAGAAACTTGGGCTTCTTCAACCTGGCAAGACATTTATTCTCCATGACCCGTCATGGTCCAACAAGCACAAAGAAGCACAAGGTATGGGAGGAAAGGGGTCAACGGAGAGACAACTGCTGTCTTTTAAGAATGCTCATCCAATCTTCCACTGGACACTTGCCCTGACATCCCATTGCTCCGAACGTCATCACATGGTCATACATGGCTTCAAGGGAGCCTGGGAAATGTAGTATTTATTCT
>NW_007732644.1:21820-23089 GCF_000696425.1 Galeopterus variegatus
GAACGTCATCACATGGTCATACATGGCTTCAAGGGAGCCTGGGAAATGTAGTATTTATTCTGAGAAGCCACGAACCTAACTGAAATTCGGAAGGTTCTATTCCTGAAGAAGATGGGCAGAAGGATAGTGGGGGAAGCACTAACAGTCTCTATCCAAGCATTTTTAGAATGACAAAGATGCCCACTGTGGATAGAGCAGAGCAGAGAAAGGCAAAGTAGTATGAGATTAGATTGGAGAGGTGGGTAAGATGGGAGATTATTTCTAAAGTTGCCTGCAAAAAATCCCTCCCTTTCTTGTATATTAATATCAGTCCTGTAATCAAGAGATGGGTCTGTTTTTCCTGCTCTTGAGTCTGGGCTGACCTTGTGACTTGCTTTGATCAATTGACTGTAGTGGATGTGATGCTCTGTGTTTTGGCTCAGCCTTTAAGAATCCCGGCAGCTTCCTTTGCTTTCCTCTTGAGATTCTGCTTCCAGGTAAAGAAGCTTAAACTTGAAAACTAAATGCTGAGAGACTATGTGGAGAGGGAGAGGCCCAGGCAGCCATCCTGGCTGAAACCTGACATGTAAGGAAAGCCACGCTGGACATTCCAGCCCCAGCTGGGTTCCCAACTAAGTAACCCCAGTCAATAGCAAATGGAGCAGAAGAACTAGCCAGCTGAGTCCAGCCAACCCAGAGCACNCCCAGTCAATAGCAAATGGAGCAGAAGAACTAGCCAGCTGAGTCCAGCCAACCCAGAGCACCATGAGAAATAAATTACTGGTGCTTCAAGCACTAAGTTTTAGAATAGTTTGTTACGTAACGGTAGATAACTGAAATAGCAGGGGCCAGATCATGTGAAGGTGTATAGGCCTGGGAAAGGAGTTTGCCTTTTATTTTTAGTGCAGAGGGAAGCATTAGAGAATTTTAAGCAGATGAGCAACACAGTCTAATTTGTACTTCAGGAGGATCACTCTGCTACTGTGTGGAGAAAGGGCTGTAGGTTGGGCTTAAGAGTGGATGACAGTGAAAGCAGGACGCTGTCTCAGTAGTCAAAGTGGGAGATGCCAGCAGCTACCACCAGGGTGGGAGCTCAGGAGTATTGAGAAGTAGGTCCCTTGCAGAAATATTTTGGAAGAAGAACTAGTGATACATCTTTATTGGTTATACCAGGGAGACAAGAGAAAGTGAGGAATCAAAGATTATTCTTAGAATTTTACCCTAAGGCTGGGAAGCTGGTAATGCCATTAATAACTGAAATACAGAAGAGTGGGCTAAAAAACAAAAAAA
>NW_007732644.1:23354-25848 GCF_000696425.1 Galeopterus variegatus
AAAAAAACAAAGCAAAACAAAAATACCCGCAGGAGTTCAAATTTCTATAAGTTTGAAATGCCTATTAGATAACCAATGGCAGGTGTAAGTGACTATTTGAATATCAGTAAGGAGGACATTGCTGGGTGTGTCAACTTGGAAGTCTGATTACTAAGGATCCTTCTTGCTACTTCAAGGTCGGGCTGTGTTGCTTTGCCCTGCACCTTACAGCAAGGTCCACTTTAACCTGCAAATGCAAAATATTAGTGAACCCAAATATTAGACTTTCACATTGAAAAAGTAAATTTAGAAAAGCACATTGTCTTTGAGACAGAGTCTCATGGTTGTCTTGGCACCTGGCATGCATAGCTGGTGGATTTGGGATGATTCATCCCAAGATTGTTCATGACCCACTTATAGGCTGTTTCTTGCATTATAAACCCTTTGAAATCTGTAAGGCTGGCTGGATTCCATTTCAATGGGAAACACTACTGTCTTTTTTAAAATCATAAAACAAAACAAAATCCACAACCCAGTCACACCTCTAAAGGTTTTGTTTTTACTAAAATATAGCACATATTATACTTTCTGTGCATCTTTGTTTTCTGTCCTACTTGTTAAAATATTTACAATGGGAAATAAAGATCCAGATCTGATTAGCTCTCATTGATTTTGATAATCAGTTTTCATTATTCAAAAGTAACTTACTGTGGATTATTCTGGGCTTTTGTTATTGTTGTTTACATTTCTTGCCAATAGCATCCATGCCAAGGATAGGCAGTGAATGAGAAAAGAGGGAGCAGAACACTCTCAATAGTTTTTCCTGATTGCATAATCCATTAAGCAAACTTTAAGTCTCATCTTTTGCATGACATTGAGGAGTCTACCGTCTAATAGAAACATTGAGACACATACATGGGCATCTGGCACATTTTGGCAGCTGGAAGTACCATTTCTTTCTTTCTTTTTTTTTTTTTTTAAGCAAAATAAGCCAAATTTGAATGTCCTCCCCAATGCCATTAATTCTCCCAGGTTAAGGGAAGCCCTGTGCAGCAGATGCTCTCAGTGCCCCACTCACACTCCTTTGCCCCCCCACCCCCACCACGTGGCTTTAATATACCAGCTTGTCCATGCCTATGGCTTCTTACCTCGAGCACTTCCCATGAAGCTGGAAGTGCTGGCGAGTTACTACCCTCAAGAGCAACTCTTGCTCAGCAAGAAGAAAATGTTGGAGGATAAATGCCCCTTTTCTTCACCCCTGGTGAAATAGTTCTGAAGTGTGTGCTGCACTGTTCCTCAGAGTCCCCAGCGGGATTGAGCCATTGCCCACAGAGGTAACATCTTTCATAATCATACCTTCGTTGTTTGACTCTTACCCTGTAGTATCACACAGTGTTTCCTGGGATTATGTCCCAAATAAAATACTTGTACTCAAATTCTTTTCTGAAGGTCTGCTTTTTGGAGAACACACATGGAGGCATGCAGCATTGTTTAATCATCTTCTTCAGAAACACAAAACAACACTAGGGTTTGTGAAACTCTGGGCAGTGTGGGAGGTGCCCATTCCACATCCCAAGGGTCACTGTTGTCATCGTTTCTTGTCCAGGCTAGCAAGGACATGAGCTCCACGTCCAAAGCAGCCTTCTCTTTTGGCATCTCCCTTCCTTCTATAAAGACTTGTACGGCAGCAGAAACTGAGACTCATAAACAGTCTACAGCCCTCCCATCTTAGGTTCTGCCACTTCCTGTGTCTTTCAAGGCTCCAAGGACCCTTAATCACTTCTCCTCCCCAAAAGCTGGACAGCTGAGTTCTGGCCACTCTACTCCATCCTCCTTAGATTTAGACTTTTTAATTCTACTGAACTCTTCTTTGATTGATATTATTTCAATGAAATTTAATTAATGTTGGGAATGGGTGAGGTTTATCAAGTTCTGATATTGTCAACAAATAAATACTTCCAAGGCGGGGATAATATCTGCATTGTTTTCATAGCACCTCATGTGTTAGTGCACATAAATTCATTTGTAATAGCACCAAAAGCAGGGAGCTTGTTATTTGTTCTTTACTGTGTTAAGTGCTGTGCCATGGGATCCAACCAATCATCTCTCATTTGAAGAAGAAATGATAAAGACTACACTAATAGGTTGCCATGACAATTAAATGACATTGTGTCTTTGGCAATGCGCTTTGTTCACAGTAATTGTAAAATGTCGGGTTGTATTGTAGTCATAGTATTTAGGTAAAAGATAAGATGATCTCTGTCACAGTGTGGTGGCTTTGTAAAGAAGAGAAATTTGGACACTGGAGAATAAACGGCTTCTGTTCTTTAATCTCCCACTGTGTGACTTTGTGACCTGGAATTCAATACCTTTAAAATGGTGATAATTTTCTCAACTTGCCTACAACATGGAGAGAGATTGTTAAATGCCATAAACATGCTAGATTTAACTTTAATATTTGGGGATCAGTTCTAGGGATGTGTGTGTGTGTGTGTGTGTGTGTGTGTGTGTGTGT
>NW_007732644.1:26582-28035 GCF_000696425.1 Galeopterus variegatus
ATAATTTTCTCAACTTGCCTACAACATGGAGAGAGATTGTTAAATGCCATAAACATGCTAGATTTAACTTTAATATTTGGGGATCAGTTCTAGGGATGTGTGTGTGTGTGTGTGTGTGTGTGTGTGTGTGTGTTTAGGCAGAAATCAAAAATGACCCCTAATATTCCTGCCCCCTTTTATATATACTCGGTATAATCCCTTCCCTTTGAGTGTAGACAGGACTGTGAATATGCTGGATTTCCCTTCTTCGATCAGGTTATATTACTCGACAAAGTTGGAAAAATTTTGCAGATATAATTAAGGTCTCGACTTTGAGTTAATCAAAAGAAAGATTATTTTGGGTGGGTGTAACCTAACTGAGTGAGTCCTTAAAAGGGAATGGACCCTTCCTGAAAGAATTGTGATAAAAAAGAGTCTGCTGGCCTTGAAAAAATAAGCTGCCATATTGTAAAAAGAATCCGTATGTAGGACTGTGTGGCAAGGAACTGTAGGCAGCTTCTAGGAGCTGAGCCCTACCCCTGACCAAAAGCCAGCATGGGCGTGGGGACCTGAGTCCTGAAACTGCAAGAAACTGAATTCTGCAAACAACCACTTGGATTTGGAAGAGGATCCTGAGCCTCAGATGAGAACGCTGCCCAGCGACACTTCAGCCTTGTGAGATTCTGAGCTGAGAATCCAGCCATGCTGTGCCCAGGCTTCTGATCTTCAGATAATAAACTGTGAGATAATAAATGGGTTTGTGGTCATTTGTTAAGTAGCAATAGAAGACTGGTACAGTGTGCACTTACAGTCTAAATGAGGTGATGAGAGTAAGCACGTAAGAGTAAAGAACAAAAGGAAATCTAGAACTATTTGCTAACAGATGTGGTCTGGATCCTAAGTTCTGCATCCCATTTGGAGAAGGGCAGAATGAGGGAGGGGGTGGCAGGTTGGAAGTTTCATGGATGGGACGTTTCTAAAGTCCACCTTCTCTCATGGAAGAAAGAAGAGAAGGAATTTCCTTGGAGAAGATGGGACCGGAGTATGGGAAGTTTGTGCCTCAAATAGCATGAGGTCATAAAGACAAAGGAAGGAGAGTGTTTCCAGAGTGAGGCAATGGTGGACTGTGTCAAACACTGCTGAGAAGTTGGGGTGAACAGGTAGAAGAGACCCATAGGATTTGGCTAGGTGAAGGTCATCCATATCTTGAGCAATGCATCGAGGGAGTTTGAAAGTGAGTTTGCCTCCACATTTACAATCCACTGATATTTGACAGGGGTGCCAAAACAATTTAATAGGGAATGTACAATCTTTTGAACAAATGGTGCTAGTACAACTAGGTATTCATATGCAAAAGAATGGAGTTGGACCTTCACCTTAAACGATATACAAAAATGAATTCAAAATGTGTCTTGGGGCCGGCCCGGTGGCGCACTGCTACAGTGCGCCACTTGGGAGCGTGGCGGCGCTCCTG
>NW_007732644.1:28549-39981 GCF_000696425.1 Galeopterus variegatus
GGCGCGACACTGAGGGTTGCGATCCGTTGCCGGACACGAAAAAAGACAAAAAGGAAAAAAAAAAATGTGTCTTGGACATAAGTGGTGATAGTCAGCTTTGTACCTCATGAATATGCATAACCAACAAAATAAATAAATGAACAAACAAACAAACAAATAAATAAATTTATTTGTACTCCAAATGTGGGAAAACAAATGGATAAAGGATCTAAATGTAAGAGCTAAAACTATAAAATGCTCAGAAGAAAACAAGCATAACTTTTAGTGACTTTGGATTAAGCAAAAAGCACAAGCAACAAAAGCAAAAAAATGACAGATTGGACTTTATCAAAATTAAAAACATTTATGCTTCAAAGTACATCAAGAAAGTGAAAAGGCAACACAGAATGGGAAAAAATTTTTGCAAATCATATATCAGAGAAAGGACTAGTACCTAAAAATGTGTAAAGAACTCCTAGAACTCAGTAATAAGAAGACAAATAACCCAAATTAAAAATGGGCAAAGGCTCTGAATAGGCATTTCTCCAAAAAATATATACATATGGCTAATAAGCACATAAAAGATGCTTCATATCATTAATCCTCAGGAAAATGCAAGTCAAAATCACAATGAGAAAGTGCCACACATGTAGGCGTGAGCGTGCACACACGCTGGGTTGACTATAATAAGAAAGACACATAACAAGTGTTGGCAAAGATGCAGAGAAATCAGAATCCTCATACACTGCTGGTGGGAATGAAAAATGATGCATCCACTTTGGGAAGCAGTCTGGCAGTTCCTCAAAGGTTAAACATAGAGTTACCATATGACCCAGCAATTCTACTCCGAGGTATACACACAAGGGAAATGAAAACAGACGTTGACAGAAAAACTTGTACATGAATGTCCGTAGCAGCATTATTCATAATTGCCCCCAGCTGGAGACATCTCAAATGTCTATCAAGTGATAAATGGATAAATAAAATGTGGCATCTTCCTTTAAAGTTTAGTATATTGAAAAATTCTTCTCTCCAAATAATAATGTCTTATAATACTGAATGAATATTAGATAATATCTAATGAACATTATTAAACATCTTATTGAGATGAACTTTGCAAACCAATAATTAATAATACATCAACTCAATACACTTGTTTTCAAAAATTTAAAATGTGGGCTGGCCAGTTAGCTCATTTGGTTAGAGCATGGTGCTGATAACACTAAGGTCAAGGGTTCAGATCCCCATACTGGCCAGCTGCCACAAAACAAAACAAAACAATAACAAAAATTTAAAATCATATCTTCATTTGCCATGCAAAAATAATGAAGTGATATGATTTAATAATTCCTAAAAGGGAATTTATAGATTATGTATTACTGTGAGGAGGAGTTCTGTCAAAATGGCAATAAACACAGCCATGAATGATCTTTAAAAATACCACGCATGGAACATTTAGGATATCCCTGGAACTGCACACTCTTTGCATTTAAAAGCTCATTTAATTTTCACAGCAGCCCAATGAGGTAGGTGGTGTTATGCCCATTTTACTGTTGGAAAGGCTCAGATTCAGTGAGATTTAGTAGCATGGCTGAAGTCTGCAGCTAGTAAATAGCAGAGTTAGGATTTAAACCCTGGTCAGTGTGATCCCACATCAGACAGTCCTGTGCCACACTGACCTCTACAAGTAGAAAGTTACATCTATATTAATTTTATCCATCTCTACTTTGCTTTCTACTGTACTTAATGTTACTGCAGAATCTTGGGGACTATTGCGGTTCAATTTATTTATCTTATAGTTTCTATTTAGTCTGACAGCTGCCTCCTTTTCTAAGTGGATCTTTCTGTTGTTTTCCCTGGGTGTGTCATTTCCTGTCCCTTGTCAGAATCTCTCTCTTAATTAGTCTTGTATTGGTTCAAGTTATTTCCCATTGCTGACTTGGAGAGCGGGCTTAGAAAAAGCTGGAAGGGAGAAATAAAGAGAACAGATTCTGCATTAGAATCTCTGCCTCCCTCGCTTAACACAGGCTTTCCAGTTCTTTCTATCTATGAGAGGTGTGGAGTAGTCTCTCCCTAGAGGAGAAATTCCTGCTGTTTTGATTTTATACTCAGAACTCTTCTAGATAATTATGCCTCTTAGCTGGCTCCCACCTAGCAGCAGGCTGCAGAGGTAAGCTCTGTTATTTTGGCATCAGATCCTACCAATCTTCTGAATGTGGATATGCATTTTTGTATACTAAATTACATTTTAATTTTCCCCCAATCTACTTTATACCAGGAGCAGGTATCTGTTTTCCTATATATTTTTAAAACATGGTTTTAATCAAGATATATGAAGGGCCTTCAAAAAGTTCATGGAAAATGCGTATTATGAAAAAACAATGCATGGATTGCAATGTACCTTTTTTCACCAAAATAAACTTATACTAACTTGTTATAACACGTCTGAACAGGATCTAGTTTGAGGCACTAAGAAGGATTATAAGATATCAGCTTGAAAAGAGCCCCTATCAGAGCAATGTGAATTCTGTTAAAATTGAAGCAGGAACAAACATCACATTTATGGTGAAGCTTGGGTAGAAGAATGGTAGAATCACTAATCCTTCATGAAAAGTTTATGGGGACAATGCACCAATGAAATCAGCAGTTTTCAAATGAATCACTCATTTTAAGAAGGGATGAGGTGATGTTGAAGATGAAGACCACAGCAGCAGACCATCCACATCAATTCGTGAGGAAAAAAAATAATCTTGTTCATGCCCTAATTGAAGAAGACTGATGATTAACAGCAGAAACAATAGCCAGCACCGTAGACACCTCAACTGGTTCAGCTTACACAATTCTGACTATGAAGTTACAGTTGAGCAAATTTTCTGCTCTATGGCTGCCAAAACTGTTGTGCCCAGATCAGCCGCAGAGAAGAGCAGAGCTTTCAATGGAAATTTCAAACAGATGTGATCATGATCCTGAGGCACTTCTTCAAAGAACTGTAAAAGGAGATGAAACATGGCTTTATCAGTATGATGCTGAAGACAATCACAATCAAAGCCATGGCTACCAAGAGGGAGCGGCTACAAAGAGGTGGAAGCGGTAAGTGGTCCAGTCAAAGTAGATTGGTCAAGAGCAAAGGTCATGGCAACAGTTTTGGGGGATACTCAAGGCATATTGCTTGTTGACTTTGTGGAGGGCCAAGAATGATAATGTCTGCTTATTATGAGAGTGTTTTGAGAAAGTTAACTAAAGCTTTAGCAGAAAAATGCCCAGGAAATCTTCACCAGAGTCTTTCCCCACCAGGACAATGTTCCTGTTCATTCTTCTCATCAAACGAGGGCAATTTTGTGAGAGTTTCTATAGGAAATCATTAGGCATCCACCTTACAGTCCTGATTCAGCTCCTTCTGACTTCTTTTTGTTTCCTAATCTTAAAAATATTTAAAGGGCACCCATTTTTCTTCAGTTAATAATATACAAAACTGTACTGACATGGTTAAATTCCCAAGATCCTTAGTTCTTTAGTGATGAACTAAATGCCGTTATTATTGCTTACAAAAGTATCTTGAACTTGATAGAGCTTATGTGAGAAATAAAGTTTACATTTTTTGTTTTTATCTTTTAATTCCATTTTTCCATGAACTCTTTGAAGTCGCCTCATATACATACAATAAGGTACACAAATCATTTAAGTTTATAGCCTGATCAATGTTTATCTATGTAAACACCCATGCACCCTTTATGAAAGACAAGACCTGGACACAATGAGATAACAAGTTCAAGTTATAGACCAGCAGTTCTGAAAATCTTTGGTCTTAGGACTCCTTCACTCTTACATTTTTAAGAACCTAAAAGAGTTCTTTCTTATGTGAATTATACCTGTAAATATTACTATGTTAGAAATCGGGACAGAAATTTCAAAATACTTATCAATTTGGTAAAGGTAACAATGAACCCATCAAATGTTAACATATAACTAATGTATTATTAATTTAAATAATATATATTTTTTAAAAACTGTATTTTCTAAAAATCGGTGAGAAGAGTGTCATTGTTTTACATTGCTGCAAATATCTTTAATGTTTGGCTTCATAGAAGTCATCTGAATTCTGGTATCTTTTTCTTCATTCAGTCTGTTATGATATATGATCTTCATTGACATATATGAAGACAATATGGCCTCCCACAGAGATGAACTTGGAAATTTAAGAGGACCTCATAGACCCTCTGACAGGCTCTTGGGGACACAATGGCCCATCCAGGGGTCCTTCGTGCACACTTTGAGAGGCATGTCTATTGACCATTTCCACTGTCCCAGAAGTTTTCCTCCAAGGGAACCACTAATCTGACCTCCTCCTTCAAAATTAGCATGGTCTTTTCTCGGTCTTCACGTGTATGAAATCATAAGGTAAGCACTTTTGCGTGTTCCATTGTGCAAAGATACTATGTTCTTTTGATCCATCCTCCTATTGGTACACATGTGAGTTATTTCTAGTTTTTTTTACTATTACAAATGAAGAACATGTTTTTTGGTGAACACATGCAGTCATTTCTTATGGATCAGAATTGCTGGGATATAAGATAGGCAGATGTTCAGTGTAATAGACTTCCAAGCCTTAGAAAATATTTTTCCTGGCTGAATTTTATTTCAAAATACATTATTTAGCATAATTATTTAACATTTCTCCTAGTATTATCTAATCTATGCCTGTAAATTTTTCTTTTTAAATTGTTGCTTTAAAATCTGTGTAACTCCTCAATACCATATATTTACATTGCTAGACTACTTGATGACAAGACCTTTGTCCTCTACTTTATGCAATTGGACAGAGTATGGTAAAGTAATTCCCCATTTATCTGAATGTCTTCCAATTTTTTTTTGGTAACTTTAGTCTAGGACCCATGACTCAAACAAACAAATCCAAAAGCAACTAATGTACATTAGCAGCCAAGGCTGGGACATGATGTAATTTGATTGACCAAGGTGCCCAAAAAAGGGAGAAAGAAGGTTTAAAAATAAGAAAAAAATTAAAAAGAGGGGTGAGGAGGGAATGGGAAGTAAAAGAAGAAGAAGGTGTTTGTCAAATGACAAAGCTACTTGAAAGCATCAGCAGTCCAGGTTGGAAGTGAACAGATCCTCAGAAGTTTATGAAAGACAAGACCTGGGCACAATGAGATGCAAGAGACATCAGACATGAGGTTTAGTAGTCCAGGATCACTCAATGGAAGAGAAAACCACTTCCCATTTATATCAGTGAGTCCAGTGGCTGTTTTTTGTTTGTCTGTTTTATTTGAAGTGCAGCCTCCAGGGCTCTGAGATGGGACTGTTTTATCCTCTTCTTCTTCTCAGGGCTTGGCTGTATCAGTTAGTTACTGCTGCATAACAAACCATCCTAAAACTTGGTGGCTTACAACAATGTCCATTTACTATTTCTCATGAGTTTACGGGTTGGCAGGGTGGTTCCACTGCTCTGGGAAGGGCTAGGCTGATCTCAGCTGCATGCACATGCATCAGCCATCAGCTAGTGGGATAGACAAGATGACTCAACTCTCCACAATCTCCCACATCTGCCAGCAGTCCAGCCTTCACTTGTTCTCATGGCAGTGGTAGAGATCCAAGGGGAAGAAACAAAAACGTGCCTCTGCTCTGTCAAGTTTGTTGCTATCCCATTGGCTAAAGCAAATTACAAGGTCAAGCTCACAGTCAGAGCAGGAGGGCAATACCAAAGAACAAGGGAAGAGGAAGGCATGAAAAACAGGGGCCATGAATGAAATCTATCCACCACGTGGCTAATGCCTAAAGCTACAATTCCAGATAATTTTTATAGTGAATTACTAGGAATAACTAGTTGAAAGTGTAGAGAACTAGAGTAGGTTCCTAATAAGTATTTGATCAATGAATAAATAAAGTCAGTTAAATGCTGAAGACGTGTCCAATATAACCATTTGTGTGGCTAATTAAGGTAGAATAAGTGAATCTATAATATGGTGTTACAGCCTGTAGAATTCAATATGCTGCATTATGAACCCTACACCCTATCAGAAATACCAAGATTTTTCTATGTAAGAAGCTGTGTGTGAATTTTGAGAAAATTAAACACATGCGTTGCTTGAAAAGGGTAAGCAATATGCATGTTGATGGATCATTATGGTCAAATTCTACTCCCCCACCCCCTCTTGTTTTCAGTACATTCTGATTCACTTACAGCTGTTGGGTCATGGTGTGAGCAATTAGGTATGCAATATTAAATGGGCCTCCTTTGGAAAAATCTTCCAAATTTTACCCTGGTGGAGACTCAAAAATTTCCAAGGTGAACCACCTCAGGGACTGCCCCTCACTGCGAAATCACTAGAAAGTAATGTTAGGAGAGGAGAGAAATGGGAGACGCATTACATCATTTATCGAGGTAAGCACAGACACCCTATTTTTTCTTTTAATGTAAAGCAAGATGCTGCTGTTTTTAAACATCTCCCCACTTCCTCCCCTAATATCTTTTCATTATTTTCACCTATGGAGCAGAATGCTTTTCATAAAATATTATTAAAGAAGATGGCTCATAAATACTCGTCCCCAAGGCACTACCTTGGATTTATTATGAAATTAAAGATGGGATTATTAAAGCGTGTGCTTGAGAGTCTGTTAAATGCAAAACATCAAGGGGAAGTCATAGGAAAGTGTGGTCTTCTGTTAAATTTACACAAGTGATAATGAAGGAGAAGCTAGTCAGGATTTGGAATAAGGCATCCGTAAAATAACCTCAACAATGAAATAATACAGGTAATCCCTCATCTCTCTCCACAATCACTCTTAAGGCTGATATGTCCACACTGTTAAGTGCCTGAGGGCCATTGTGATAGTTGTACTATTTTAAAAGGATACTAACAATAAGCATCAAGAAAAATTGTTTTTCTTGGAATTGAGAAGACACAGAAAAACAGCTTATTTTAGCCTTTCATTCAGGTTTTTAAAGACATTTCCTGCCCAAGGGACCACACAGACAGTTACAATTCCTTCCTTTTACCTCGCAGAAAATAATATAGTCATTTGGTAGTTACTGACTACTTGTTTTTTAAAAAGCAAATGAACAAAGCCTGAAAAGAAATTTGTCTGGACTGGTGAGAAAATCTTATGCTTAAATAGTTTTTAAAGTATAAATGGACAAATTAAGAAGGGAAGATTATCTCTTGCTTAGGAGAACTAGAGAGTTTTTTGGAGGTGGCATTTTGGGAAGTTGGTTTAAGGACTGATGGACACCACTACGTAATATGGCTAGAAAAGACGTGNTGGCTACCAAGAGGGAGAAGTGGTCCAGTCAAAGTAGATTGGTCAAGAGCAAAGGTCATGGCAACAGTTTTGGGGGATACTCAAGGCATATTGCTTGTTGACTTTGTGGAGGGCCAAGAATGATAATGTCTGCTTATTATGAGAGTGTTTTGAGAAAGTTAACTAAAGCTTTAGCAGAAAAATGCCCAGGAAATCTTCACCACAGTCTTTCCCCACCAGGACAATGTTCCTGTTCATTCTTCTCATCAAACGAGGGCAATTTTGTGAGAGTTTCTATAGGAAATCATTAGGCATCCACCTTACAGTCCTGATTCAGCTCCTTCTGACTTCTTTTTGTTTCCTAATCTTAAAAATATTTAAAGGGCACCCATTTTTCTTCAGTTAATAATATACAAAACTGTACTGACATGGTTAAATTCCCAAGATCCTTAGTTCTTTAGTGATGAACTAAATGCCGTATAACCATTTGTGTGGCTAATTAAGGTAGAATAAGTGAATCTATAATATGGTGTTACAGCCTGTAGAATTCAATATGCTGCATTATGAACCCTACACCCTATCAGAAATACCAAGATTTTTCTATGTAAGAAGCTGTGTGTGAATTTTGAGAAAATTAAACACATGCGTTGCTTGAAAAGGGTAAGCAATATGCATGTTGATGGATCATTATGGTCAAATTCTACTCCCCCACCCCCTCTTGTTTTCAGTACATTCTGATTCACTTACAGCTGTTGGGTCATGGTGTGAGCAATTAGGTATGCAATATTAAATGGGCCTCCTTTGGAAAAATCTTCCAAATTTTACCCTGGTGGAGACTCAAAAATTTCCAAGGTGAACCACCTCAGGGACTGCCCCTCACTGCGAAATCACTAGAAAGTAATGTTAGGAGAGGAGAGAAATGGGAGACGCATTACATCATTTATCGAGGTAAGCACAGACACCCTATTTTTTCTTTTAATGTAAAGCAAGATGCTGCTGTTTTTAAACATCTCCCCACTTCCTCCCCTAATATCTTTTCATTATTTTCACCTATGGAGCAGAATGCTTTTCATAAAATATTATTAAAGAAGATGGCTCATAAATACTCGTCCCCAAGGCACTACCTTGGATTTATTATGAAATTAAAGATGGGATTATTAAAGCGTGTGCTTGAGAGTCTGTTAAATGCAAAACATCAAGGGGAAGTCATAGGAAAGTGTGGTCTTCTGTTAAATTTACACAAGTGATAATGAAGGAGAAGCTAGTCAGGATTTGGAATAAGGCATCCGTAAAATAACCTCAACAATGAAATAATACAGGTAATCCCTCATCTCTCTCCACAATCACTCTTAAGGCTGATATGTCCACACTGTTAAGTGCCTGAGGGCCATTGTGATAGTTGTACTATTTTAAAAGGATACTAACAATAAGCATCAAGAAAAATTGTTTTTCTTGGAATTGAGAAGACACAGAAAAACAGCTTATTTTAGCCTTTCATTCAGGTTTTTAAAGACATTTCCTGCCCAAGGGACCACACAGACAGTTACAATTCCTTCCTTTTACCTCGCAGAAAATAATATAGTCATTTGGTAGTTACTGACTACTTGTTTTTTAAAAAGCAAATGAACAAAGCCTGAAAAGAAATTTGTCTGGACTGGTGAGAAAATCTTATGCTTAAATAGTTTTTAAAGTATAAATGGACAAATTAAGAAGGGAAGATTATCTCTTGCTTAGGAGAACTAGAGAGTTTTTTGGAGGTGGCATTTTGGGAAGTTGGTTTAAGGACTGATGGACACCACTACGTAATATGGCTAGAAAAGACGTGGGCTACGTGCAGGTGAACAGAGAATAGTGATAAATTCAGATTGGCTGGGTGAGAAGGCAGGTTGAGGCCAGAAACTGAATGCTGCTGTCAGTAATTTCAACACTCTTGTTTAGCTAGTGGATAGGGATTCCATATTTACAAGCAGAATGGTGATATGGTTAGAGCCGTCACTTGGGGAGATTAATCTGGTTGTAGAAAGGATTTGAAGGGCAAAGAAATTGAACAGGAAGTTTAAAATTCTGGATGTAAAGGAATGAGAGAAGTTGTAAGGGAGGAGAGAGAAGCTTCTGAGATAGGGTAGAATTCATAAGTTTTATCAACAGATTGAGTGCAGGAGTAAATGAGATGGAACAGAAAAAGATAGCCCCAAGGTTTAGCACTGGTTACGGACTATTAAAAAAATAGTGAGGACAGATGGAGGAAGGGCCTCTATTTTGTACTAATTACATACAATGTGCACATAGGTCATTTATTTGACTCTTGTCAATCTGAAAGGAAGAACCAGAGCTTGGCTAAAGTTATAGAGTTGAGAATTATATACAGAGAAGTACAAGTTGAAGGGAAGACATAGAAAGAAGATTCTCTGGCTAGATAGTGAAAGATGCTTTCTTTCCCTTTTTGAATTGCTTTCCAGGAAGCTTATTGCTAAATTTGAAACCCAAATGCAGAACTGCATTTTAGGTTTTCTGATAAAATAATTCTATTGTGCCCTATCTTTAAAATTGCCCTCCCCCCCCCACACTCCCAAGTTTTGGTGTTTGAGGAGCTTGTGTAATATTTTTGGAATACTACATATTTCATGAGTTCCAAGATGCACATTTTTTTCACATTTTAACATCTCCCAAATTGAAATGTGTTTTAACAGTGAATGGTGCAGGTTACCATCAATGGTGCCTTAGATTTGATGAAACACTTCCTGATATGTTTTCCTATCTTGGCAATCCGGCTCTTTTTCCATGAGGCTTTTTATCCTCCCGAAAGGGGAAGAGCAATCTCCTTAGGGAAGGAGCAGTACAGTACTACATGTGTATTCCAGTCAGTCAGAATAGGCAGTTGAATATCCTTCCTAGGCTGAGAAGAAGATAAAGGTAAGGATCAACACTCAAGTGTCCTGGCTCCCAATGTGTAACAAAAAGTCCTAGGGGTGAGAGAAGCAAGATGTAGTAGAAACCCAGAGAATCTTGGGGCCCAGAATAAAGCAGGCTCACTTCTTGCTTCTTGGAACACAGTTTTAGAAAATTTCAAGCCTCTGTGGAATTGAAACAACATGGCACTAATAGCTAAAAAATGATCAAAGGATGATGGATGGAGCTGAGCTGGCACCTCTGGTCTCCCCATAACCCAAAAAGGTCCAGAAAATCTGCATATCCCAGAAGAATGGTGAAATAAACTGAGGCCAGGATGAGGACTTGGCTGAGCAGGGACCTGAACCCTGGGGTGGAAGGGCCTGCTTTGCAGGGCTGCAGTAGAAGGTGGTTAGGACCAGTCCAACAGCAGGAGACCTGATGCTCCTCCCAATTGCCAGAAGGACACAGGGGCTTCTCTTAATATCCACATGACCTCTGGGGAAAGAAGCCAGGAGGCTTCCTGAGTGAGGTGGGTTTTGACTCTAAAGTAACTGAATATGTCCCTGAAAGTTTTTCTTCGAGCTTAAAGACACTGAGTTATTTTAGTTGGCAAGATTTTTTTCTTCGTAACAGGTGAGAATGCAGGATTTGAATGAAATTTGAATTTAATAATAGAAAGTAAAACACATCTTTTTGTTGTACCTTTGAGCTGAGTGTACATTTTAAACCCCTACAATGGGTCCTTTGTGGTTGGGGGGGAGGGTTGTAAGATGTCTCAAATACTGAAAGTAATGTGGATTAAAGAAAAACGTAGTTCAGGATAAGCACTGGAAAATATATTTATGGTGCTAAAAGAGGATAAAAAGCCAAAGAAGAAATGATCAGAAAAATGAGAAAACTAGTCGTACCTCTCAAAAGTAGAGACAAGAAGAGGCAGGTGATGGATTCAGTCACGTGTTACAGAATGTGAGCTTAGTTGAGCTCTTGGAGAAGCCACTTGATTTGATAAACAGAAGCCATTCAGAATCTTTGAAAATTGCCAGTCAAAAATGTGGTGATATTGGGCCGGCCCGGTGGCGCACTGGATAGTGCGCCGCTTGGGAGGTGCGGCGGCGCTCCCGCCCAAGGGTTCGGATCCCACATGCAGACCAGTTCCCGCTCACTGGCTGAGTGAGGCGCGGGAGCAACACCGAGGGTTGTGGTCCCGTTGCCGGTCCCGGTCCGGTGCGGGGGCGACACTGAGGGTTGCGATCCGTTGCCGGACACGGAAAAAGACAAAAAAAAAAAAAAAAAAAAATGGGGGGATT
>NW_007732644.1:40951-47908 GCF_000696425.1 Galeopterus variegatus
GATCCCACATGCAGACCGGTTCCCGCTCACTGGCTGAGTGAGGCGCGGGAGCAACACCGAGGGTTGTGGTCCCGTTGCCGGTCCCGGTCCGGTGCGGGGGCGACACTGAGGGTTGCGATCCGTTGCCGGACACGGAAAAAGACAAAAAAAAAAAAAAAAAAAATGTGGTGATATTAATCATTTTTTTTCATGGGAAGGCAGTTCAAATCATAAATATGAGTAAAAGAAAAACAAGTACATTACATTTGGAGATCAACTAGAATCTGTATGTTTTGTGTTATTTCAGGGAGAAACATGTTGACGGCATGAATATGGCCCCTCTGAAAATAATGAAGAGATCATTTGTGAAAAAGGCAAAAAGTTTACTATAAAGCATCTTGAGAGCAAATACTCTGACGAGTGTCAAATGTATTTTAACTTTTTATTAGAGAAGTTGGAAGTTTAATTTCAATATTGATGGTATCATTTTCTCTGCTTTGTTCAGAGGAACACACAGAATCAGTTTGTACAAGCATATACAGCAGTTCGGTTGGTGTTTTGTGTCATAAAATCAGTAATCTGTACTTCTAGACTACCAGGTCACCATGCGCTCCTCACGGCTTCGGTGGCACGGCTCACTTCCCAGCGCGATACTTTTTCATGCACTGTGACACAACTACAGCAGGCTTGAAGACCATGCAGATTAACACTGTAGCAAATTGTTTTGATATTTAACAGACATAAAAAGGTTATTTCCTCATATGAAATTCTGAAAATCTGCATAAATATTTCTGTGTAAAATTAAATTAGTTATGTATTTTTTTCAAACTAGAAGTATCAAGAATGCCCACATAATTCATATACACATATATATAGATTTTTTCATTATGCTAAAAGTCTTGATAGTCAAATTATATTCTGTGCCATATATGTATTTAACCAGTATTTATTTGGCATTAGGTTAACTGTGTTTGTATGGGTTAGTCTTAATTGGTGCTTGTGCATCATGCAAACATAGTGCTAGTATTCCTGTTTACTAATCTTGTCATGTGGCAATACTTGGATGATTTTGTTCTATAACAGTGTGAATTAAGGAGTATAAATAAGTTACACATGGTCACATTTACAAACATAGTGCTAGTATTCCTGTTTACTAATCTTGTCATGTGGCAATACTTGGATGATTTTGCTCTATAACAGTGTGAATTAAGGAGTATAAATAAGTTACACATGGTCACATTTAAAAACGTTTTCCAATAAGCACTTCACAATCTTTATAGTGTAATAGTGAACTGTAGTTATCTGGAATTTGCAGAAGCAATTCCTATAAAGGAACATCAGATGTAAACGTTTTTAAACGTGCCTAACAGGGTTCCCCTTTGAGCACTGATGAGTGTTGGCACAGGTACACGGTTCTGTTCTATTTTTCTATTGTTCTAATAATTTTCACAACTTTTATAGGAAATTAGCTTCTTATGGCATGGTAGAGACATGGCACTTACTGATGAGGTAACTTAGATGTAGAAAAATTCTGCAAAATTATTTTTCTAGCAGACCACCACTTCTGCTAATGAATTTGCGGGAGTTTTTTGTTTGTTTGTTTGTTCCTATTGCATGCCCTTGCCGTGAAATTGCTAATGCACTGTGTTTGCTGCAGCTCAAACATGTCCTAATGCATCACAAAGCAGAGTTGATAACACCAAGCTCATGGACTTGTGATGGTGTTTGATAGCATGTTTAAGTTGTATTATCAGTGGTGAAACTCTGTCTTACTGAATAGTAAATTTTTGTGGATTTGTAGGTACTTTTGGTTGGCCAAGGAAATTCAATATTCAAACTGTTAAACTGAAGTATGTAAGTCATACCAAGTCTCTGTGGTTTCAGGTAACATCTTGTCTACACATAAAACACAAAAGAAAACAGCTTTCGTCCATGGCGTTTGTGTTTGGAAGTTTGGGAGTGATCTTCTGATACTTTGTGGTTTTGCTGTGTCAGTTTGCATTTTGGAGTTTCATACTACTGTTGCTGGTCTGCGGTCCATCTCGGCTTCCAATTTCACCATCTGCTGCACCTCCTTCGCCTACAACATCAGAAACATGGCCTTACATGTTGAAATCTTCTCCTGAAGGCACTTATCAACCCCGGCCTCTCTCCTCCCATGAATCTGATGCTCTCACTCTATCCTTGCTACTCAAAGTGTGGTCCATTGACCAGTCACATCAGCATTGTCTAGGACTGTCTTAGAAATGCAGAATCTTGGAGTCAACCCCAGACCTACTGAATCAGAATCTGCATTTTTAACCAGCTCCCCTGGAAATTTTTATGCACTTTAAAGTTTGAGAAGGATTGGTCTATACGGTACCAGGAAAACCACTTGAAAAGAGGTTGAGCCAATCACTTGATACTTGGACTATGTCACATTAAATTAATTTAGTTTCTACAGACTGACATGCTAATTTGACTTTGAGAATAAGTTTTGCTTATGTACAATTTATCCCCCAAATACCCCATAATTTCATTAAAAGTAATTCCCCAAGAATCTAATTAATGGAGAATTTCAGGTGAGAGCATATTACATTGGTTTGGCTGGAGTGTCTTATAAATGAGATGTTACAGAAATATGTAGGGCTCCAGGAATCCAGTTGTCCAAACTCTATCCCTGTGGGCTTACTTACTTACTTACTTACTTACTAAAAAAAATTCATTTTTTACAGACTACGAGGAAGTAAGTGATGGTGAATTTAGTCTTATAAATTAAGATTGTCACTAAGATAACCAGCTGGTTGAAGAGGTAGAAAGGGGTCCAATGGGAGTAGGGTCTGGTGACAATTACTTTGCCACCTAGGGAAAATCAAATAGTTTATTTCAACTTTTGCTTTCCAACTGATAGCCTGGATGCTTTTGCCCAGCCCAGCACATGTATATTTTGGATGAATAAGTAAAGAAAGCACTCCTTTCCTTTTTTTAAGGACATACCACTTTGAAATAAAAAGCACTTAAAAATGGAAACATAATTTATAAAGATATAAATCAGAGGAAGATTTGAAGTGCTCTGATGTCACTTCATGATTGCTTAGGTATTCCAACTAAATGGAAGGTCGATGGGAGGGTTTGGTCAGCTCTAAAGATCATATTAGAAGCATCTAAATCTCTCAAATGAAGTCCTGTGACAAAATTAGTTTAACCCACGAACCGTATAGTGATTTTTTTCTTATTATTATTTTTATGTTGTGACTTAATTTCATTTTACTGAGATGGATATAACAACACCATCTTCCTGTGTAAATTTGGGATGGATTTCCTCTATCCAGATATACATATATATATATTTTTTATGCCTGAAGTAAAGTAATACTCTAATAGAGAAATGAAGAAATGGAGAAAAATATACAAACATGAAACTATGACACAAACAGTATTCGTAAGAGATGACAGTGAAACATTATCAGCATTGGAAATTAAATACTTCCATGTTCAGTAAACAGTAGTAAAAGACTCCACACACTTCTCTCCCTTTAGCATTTGAAGACAATATTGCACACAGTTTAGAAGTAAGAATTATATGACATTAAAAGATTATTCCAAGAGCTTTTATGAGCAAGGTGACCATTCATTCCCATTTGCCTGGGACAATTCCAATTTATTCCTGTAGCCCAGGCTACGAGGAACAGTGCTCCATTTCCCTCTCTAAACTATCCTGGTTTGGACAATAAATTATATGGTCACCTTACTTATGAGAGGTGATTAGGGTCCTTGACAGACTGGACTTAGCAGAGAATGTGACAGGAGTCACTATATAACGTTTCTATATGCAGACCCTACTTTCTGTCATTAAAAACCATCAACAACTCTTAGTGGGGTACTTTAAAAATGAATTGGAGTCATATGAACATTTGTGAATGATCTGACTCTGTGACCCAGTCTCAGCTGTGGTCAGTCCACATGACACAACTGTACATCACTGTTGTGTTTGATGTCTGGGTATGTCTTCATTACCAGGATCTGTTTCCCAGATCTGCAGTTGAAAATGTTGGCTAAAAATGCCATCAGAAATAATTCTCTAAAGATTTGGGGCATTTTGGTTTGAATATTACATCAAAAATCCAAGGATGAAATAGTCAAGCTTTAAAATCCAAACCCTTAAGGTATTTGTTAGTTATGACCAGATGTGAATCATAAATGGAAACTGCACCGAGAATGTGGATGTAGTCGAGAAGGAAAGCAACGTCTTGCTTTGAGAGTTTCAGTCCTACCTTGCGTTTGGGACACTGCATGACAGGATTTCAAAAGCTGTTTGTACAAAAATAGTAATGTCAAAATTGAGTCATACATACAAAACAAAGAAAATAAATGAATATCGAAGTGAACTTGAAAAATGAATGCAAAACCATATACAGAAAAGCAAAAAGCTAAGAATAAAACATGTACATGCCCATCAGTGACAAACTTCCCCCAAGTTGATCTCAACAGAAAAAAAAAAAAAGAACAAAACAAGCAACCGATGCCTATCAGCCCAGATAGCACCTCTCTTCTGTGGCAGCAAGTGGAGAACCCGACTTCTAGCAAAACCCTTTGTCTCTCTTTATTAAAATGATAAGATTGATGACAAAAATCAATTTTTAAGACTTGAGTGTGACAGTAATGGAGTTGTTAATGTTTGAAATGGTACATGTCAAGACGGATGAGATACTGTGTAGCTGGGAGGTCTATGGGAAAGCTGAAGTCGGAAAAAATCCTGACCTTCAGAGTTTTAAGTGAATAATTGCCTGACCAAGTAGACAAAGCCATAAAGTGGCTTACAAAGGAGATACAGGCTTAGGATCCAGAAACATGTTGACACTTGAGTTGTTTCTGCCAGTTGCCTCAACACTGGTCTAGTTAATAAGTAGATATATCCCAGGGTTTTCTCTTGGGGTGAGGGTTGGGGTTGTAGGACTTTACAGGAGTAGGGTCACAGGAAAGCACTAAGAAACCTTAAAGAGGAATATTATGGGAGAATGTTTAAATTAATTTATCTTTGGCTTAGAAATGGAAAAAGAAGTCTTGGGGTTTCACAATCGTTTGGGAGATTGTTCTAGAAGTTTGGAATTGTCTGGAGACTAGGATCAGTTTTTTGCTAACAAAATGTTTAATTGGCTATGAAGGGAGCCAGGTCTGGTCTTGTATGAGGGAGGGAAGAAATGGAGCCACTCTATCTTTTGCATTGTGCCTATGATAGGGTTTTACCACTCAGAGTAACTGTGAATTGAGAGCTTTCTGACCTTTAAATTCCAAAAAATATATGTACTAGAAAGATCTGGGATTGAATTTGTTATTGAACAGGCCATATTTGTGTAGGCAACTTAACACAGAAATTCAAGTCCAAATTCTACATTTGCCACAAGCATCAATATGATATCTTGAATTTCTTTTCCTTGAATTTTATTAAATCTTCATCAGCTCTCAAGTCTTTTCATGTTCTGTAGTTTCCTTAGCTTTTGTGACTCAAAGTATCAGTTGTGGGTGGTAGACATTATTCATGATACATTATAAGACATTATATGAATTTTTGGAACAAAAAGCCAGCATCTTCCCAACATGCTCCAATTGATACAGCTATATCTAATCTAGTATTTTAATGCAAGAACTCCGGTGTGGTTTGAATTACCCATCTAATAGCATAAAAGCTCAAAGGGACCAGCATCTTCCCAACATGCTCCAATTGATACAGCTATATCTAATCTAGTATTTTAATGCAAAAACTCCGGTGTGGTTTGAATTACCCATCTAATAGCATAAAAGCTCAAAGGGATTTTTTTTCATACTTTGGCTCTGAAACTAGAAACACTAGACAACTGTATTCTCTAGCTCTGATATACACCACTATTGTAGTGATGAGTAATTTTTAGCACATTTAAAGTCTTTAGTCAAACTTGTTGCTAAGCAACACAATAATTTCTAAGTAGTTTCTTAATTTAGTTAACTAAAACATAACTGTGCCTTACCTTTCATTGTTCCCTCCTTCTAAGAAGGATTTAACAAAAAACAACCTTCTTATCCCCATCCATCCCTGAATCCTTGAAGTGGATTCTAAGGCTTTGGAGACAGTGGCTTCACCGTTTCATATTCCCATTCCCCCTCCCCACCCAGGAACACTTCTTGAGAAGTGCTTTAAGAGCAAAAACATAAGGTAGGTAGCTTTTACCAGAATGTAATATGTCTATGAGTTGGTGAATGAGTTGAACCTAAGGGAAACTAAACATGCACTGTTCCCCTTGGGGTTCAGTGGACTGTTCATGAATAGGAGCATTTAGCTGAAAAATAAATGTGAAACGTAACTCAGAAGTATATTAATGAATAACATTTCTGTCCACCAAAAAGTAAAAAATCTGAAGCCAGAAGTTGGGTTTATTTGTTACCCCATTGCAATAATACAAAAAATAAAAAAAGATTTTATGGTTTTATTTTACTTTCTCAAAGTTACTTTTTAGTGTAATTCCTATTTAAGTATTCTTCAATGGAAACCATTTACTCCGAAAAAAATATAGCTTAAATAGGACTGCTTTACAGATGGGAGGAAACAGGGAAGAGCAAGGTAGTACAAGAATATATTTCATCAAAACCTCTTTACAGCTTCTAAATTGAAGTAAACTACCTAGAAATAGTAACTTTCAAAGGAACTACACCTAAGCAGTGAAATCTGAACTGAGAAAGACTGAAATTTAAACTACTACTGAGGCTCAAGTTGCCATCTAAGCTACAGGTATTTTATGAAGTTGAAATGACACTGTTGGAAGGCTGATGGCTGTAGCCCATTTGGGATGGAGCCCACAGTGCTATGTGGCAGGTAAAAATACACTTATCTTGGTGTTGGCGAGGCCCAATGGCCCTCCTAAACAGTTGGAGTTCGGATAACTCTTTATTTGCATGTATTTCTTTTTTTTTTTTTTTTTTGTCTTTTGTCTTTTTCCGTGTCCGGCAACGGATCGCAACCCTCAG
>NW_007732644.1:48143-52006 GCF_000696425.1 Galeopterus variegatus
GTTGCTCCCGCGCCTCGCTCAGCCAGTGAGCGGGAACCGGTCTGTATGTGGGATCCGAACCCTCGGGCGGGAGCGCCGCCGCGCTTCCCAAGCGGTGCACTTATCCAGTGCACCACCGGGCCGGCCCATGCATGTATTTCTTTATTTAATATTTTTTCTTGCTGAGTATGGTATCCACTCAAGTTGAGTGGTTTGTAGAGTTATGTAGGCTCATGACTTTTGATCCCACTTGTAAGCTCTAGGAAGCTTTTATACCTTCATTTGTAGATTGAAGTTGAAAATAAGTGGTTTCTCTCATTTGCATTTAAATATAATATCACTTGCCTGTAGGTTGCAAATTATAAAACTCTAAATGAAAATAGAGAAATATTTTTGTAACTTCTCTTTTTCTCATCGTTTCACTTTTAATAATGTCAGTCTTAGAATCTTCATAATATATTTAAATGATGACGTTTTATTCTTTTTTTCCCTATAGCCACATTGCTCTCCTGCACCAAAAAAGGTACTGTCTGTTCTTTTCAGATGAAATGGAGAAAGATAATATATTTAAATGATGACGTTTTATTCTTTTTTTCCCTATAGCCACATTGCTCTCCTGCTCCAGAAAAGGTACTGTCTGTTCTTTTCAGATGAAATGGAGAAAGTACAGTAACAGGCAGCAAATCCTTTCAGCCACCTTTCCATTATACTATCAGGCCACTGGCTTTGGTACAAGGGTCACTATGAGCTATGGCATTTGCGTCCTGAAGCTGGATGGCTGCCTACATCTTTTTACATATTTTAAGTAAAATACCTGCTCATTCTGTTTCTCTAGGAATTCTAGGTGTTCAAGCTGGACTTTTTTCAACTGATCCATTTCTTTGGACTGCTTCATTGCGAGCTGCCAAAAACAGAAAAAAAAAAAAATCTGATAAACTTTAGGTTGTAATCTTAAAATTTATGGATGAGAGATGACTTGTAACTTTATAATTTAAATGAGGAAGATCATAATTTTAAAAAAGAAAGAAAAACAGCCTGAAAAGTGGGAATTCTTACTGGGGAGATCTTTCCTGCTAAAATCTTAGAAAATAACAGAGGATTTATGCAAGACCAAAACTTGGTCTTATTTTTTGAATAAAATGATGCCAAATAATTCCCTTAAAGATTTTAGTGAGAGATTACTTAGCTTCTGGGGAGCAAAGAAGAGAAGCTGGAATGTTTAATGTACACAAAAATCAAATTAAGCAAATTAGCTGGATGTCTGGTACCTAAGCATGAGTCATTGTTTATAGCTTTTAAAAAGAAGAATGCCAAGAAAATTAAAAAGTACTTACTCTCTTTCTTTCTTCCAGAAACTTTTTAGTGTTGCAGCTGTTTAACTCCCTGACTCGCCTAAAAGTAATGGGTACAAATAACAGTTGGCATGACATTGACTGGAATTAATATTATAGCAAATAAGAAAGTTACATTCCATTACATTATCTGGATGGGATTATTTCTCCTTTTCCCTAATTTTTATTGCAGCATCTTTCAAGCATATAACATATAGATAAAAATAGAAAAAACACCTGTGTACACATTACTTAGACTTACCAATATTAATGTCTTGCCATGTTTGTCTCATATTTTTAAAGGAAATAAATTATTACAGATATAATCAGAACCCCCTTGTACTCTTCCTGATTTCATCTCCCTCCTTCCTCTCTCCGCAGAGGTAATCATTATTCCAAATTTGGTGTGGACCTTCTCATCTATGTTTTAATATTTTTATCTACATATGAGTGTGTCCATGTGTGATATAGAGTCGTCCATCAGAGTATGTGGGGAATTGGTTCCAGGACCCCTACAGTGTACACCAAAATCCGTGGATACTCAGGTCCGTGGTCAATCCTCTTGGAACTTGTGTATATGAAAACTTGGCCCTCCATATACATGGGTTCTGTATCCCACAGGTATTGTATTTTCAATCTGAGGTTGGTTGAAAAATCCTGCATGTAAGTGGACCCATGCAGTTGAAACCTGTGTTGCTCAAGTGTCAACTGTGTATATAACTGCTTCTCAAACTTTCCTGTGCATATAAACCACCTGGAAATACTATCAAGTATGCAGATTGCTGGGCCCACTTCCACGAGTTTGATTCAATGCATCTGGAGTGAGCCCAAGATTCTGCATTTCTAAGAAGCTCCCAGGTGAGGCTGATGCTGCAAGTATTGCTTTATGTGTTTTCAAAATTTACCCAAATAGTAACATATTCTTTTTATAACTTATCCCTTAGTTTCACGTGTGAGAGATATATCTGAGTTTCAAACTACTCCATTATTTTCATCTGCTGTATGTGTTTTTCCATTTATGAACAGACTACAGTATTTACATTTACCATTAAAGAAAAGTAGGTTGTTTCCAAATAATGCTACAGTGATCCGGTGCTTAGGGCCCTGCAATGCTTGGCACAGTGTCTGTGGAATACATAAATGAATGAATGAAGTTTGGTACATATCTTCTTGTGCATACAGACAAATATGTCTCTAGGGTGGACACTAGACTTGCCAGTTGGTGAAGTATGGACAGCGTCATCTTATTGGTGAGGTGGCATGTGTTTCATGACTCAATAGACCTATAACTGGTTGAATTTCTGTAATAGTTGCAAGCTTGCTCAGGTTTTCTCTATTTTCAGTCAGTTTTAAATATTTACATTTTTCTAGGCAATTTTCCATTCCACCTAACCTTCCATATTCATTGGCGATATTTATAGTAGCCTTGGCTTTTAAAAATATTTATAGGGCTGGCCCTCTGGCTCACTCGGGAGAGTGCGGCGCTGGTAGCGCCGAGGCCGTGGGTTTGGATCCTATATAGGGATGGCCAGTGCGCTCACTGGCTGAGTGTGGNAAAAAAAAAAAAAAATGTTTATAGTCTCTGTAGTTATTTCTCCTTTTCATTCCTATTATCACTAATTTTTACTTTCTCTTTTTCTTCTTGATCAGTCTTACTGGAAGTTTACTGATTTTAGTATTTTTCTCAAACAAGTTCTGTTTTTGTGGATGTTTCCCTCTGTTTTTCCAATTTTATACCCTTTTTATTTGAGTGTTTAGCTCATAAATTTTCACGGCTTTAAAAAAATATATACATCTAGGTTATAATTTTCACTCTAAATATCACTAAAAATACCTTCTACATACATTGATAGTGTTTGAATTGTCATTCAGTTATAAATATTGTGTAATTTCTGTTAAAATGTCTTCTATGATCCAAGAATAGATGTATGCTTCTCAGTTTCTATATGTATTTCTTAGTGCTATGATAAGTTAATTTTATTTCTCAGTAGTTTGATAAAGTGGACACACATAGTCATACACACAGTGTATGGGTTTAGAAGGCTATCCAATCATATGGCATAAAAAATTATTTTTTTAATAAAACAGCCATTTGTAGATGTCTTGAGACCACCTATCAATGAATACAAAGTTATAATAAGTACATTAAGTCAAAATAAGAAAAATAAATGTAAAAATACCTTGCTAATTAAGTTAACAGTATCTCAGAATTAAAGATAATTTGACCTCAAACTGAAGTTCGCTTTACAACATATTTGAAAAAAGTGATTGAAAGCTATTTAATAATTAGCACATTCATCATGTTGAATTCTATATTTCACTTTGGATAGTCCAAAATAGTTCAAATTAATGAAATTTATCATGGCTGGAATATTTGATGTTTTGAGCTGAAGACAGTGTCGTTTTCATGTATATAAGGCACTTAAAAAAGTTTCTTATCTGAGAATAACATCCAGAGAATTGCACTTTTTAAAAATATACAAGACCCAGAGAGATACCACAATATGATGGTGCAAATAAGCATCTATTAAAATGACTAATAATCCCTAGAGA
>NW_007732644.1:53158-54720 GCF_000696425.1 Galeopterus variegatus
CACCGCGCTCAGCCAGTGAGTGCACCGGCCATCCCTATATAGGATCCGAACCCGCGGCAGGCACGTCGCTGCGCACCCAAGCGCCGCACTCTCCCGAGTGCACCACGGGGCTGGCCCCTGGATGCTCTATTTTGTAGCTGCAAGTCCTCTCATGCTCAGTCTATGGTTAAGGGAGAGATCAGTGACCTGAAGCCTTAAACTTCATGTTCATGTTTTAACCCTAAGAACTAATCTTCACTCTACTCTTTATTTTGTGGGGCATAAAACAGTCTTTCTGTGGGACATGAACTTCAGCTGGAGGGCCACCTTCTAGCCAGGTATTATTCTTCTGAGAGAAGGAACCCTGCTGTCCCTAACTACTCGTGAGCTAACCTGGGCTCTTGGTTATGAAGCTGAAAGCATTCAATTGTTAGAGGCTTCCAGAGCCGGACAATGAGCAGCACAGGTAAAGGGCTATTTGTGATTACAGGGAATCAAGTGCTGTTAACTCCTTTTCTTCGGTAACATGACCACTGATGCCTTCCTAGATCCCCTTTACCAGCTACGGCTGAAGGGCTTGCACATGGCACCTTCTCTGGAAGCCACACAAATATTACTGGCAATCCCAGGCAGCCAATGACTGACTAACACAGAAATATAAAAGCTAGACACCCTTGCCTCAAAGAGGGAAAAATCCACAGTGCAATTTATACTCCAGAGCTTGGGATCAGGCTAAAGAGAAACACTATCTGAGACCACATCTTTGCTCAGGTCTTGCCCTGGCTCCATCTTGCTTCCTCCACTCCCCTTCTCTGAAGATCCCTTCCTCAGTAAATGACAGGCACCTGAATTCCTGTCTTGGTCTGTTTCCAGAAAACTCACATCACACAAAGACAGACCAGAAAAACTGGGTGGGGTCTTTTAAGACGATCCTTGGTGTCAGGACTGCTTGAACACATCAAGGGAAGGAGACTCCCTTCCTCATTCATTCAGAACCATTGCTACCATTCAGAACTGACCCATCCAGAATGGGCTCACACCTGAGCAAGAGAGATGTTTGCAGGATGACCCAACGGAATGTGGGAAGGATGTTTTAGAATTACCTCGATTATGATGTCACATTTTATACAATTTTGTCTGTAAATGAGCACACATATATTTAATGTAAATTTATTTTTCTGGTGGTAGTAAATAATCAGAAAACTTTGGAGACTACTATAGCAATAATAATAAATCTTCATAGCAGCCTTGATAGCAGAATTCTTACTCAAAGCCCACACAAGTGCTTTTATATCTCAGATGTAAGTGTGTGTGTGTGTACACACATAAACATTGTTGAGACTATGTCCCCAAGTCCACGCCATAATCCCACAGTGAACATTTTCAGACTTACCTCTCCCGTTCTGCTTTATTCTTGATAGATTTATCTTGGCTAATGGCTTTGCTGTTTTCCATAGAAATCTTAGCCTGGTGTGCTCGCATTTCCTTGCTTTCCCTATGTATTAAAAATGAACAAACAAATGAGGGGGTCATGGAGAGTTAGTGTTTAATGGGTACAGAGTTTCGTTTGGGGAGGACGGAAA
>NW_007732644.1:56028-57594 GCF_000696425.1 Galeopterus variegatus
AGAGATAATTATACTTAGATTTTACCATAAGAATACAACTTTTGCTTAAATCATTGAAAGAGAGGTTATATTTTAGATAATGATCACAATTTGACCAACTTAGCTTTTCACAAATTGTACTTTGGAATGTCACATTGTTAATTTTACTGATGTTACTAGTTTCCATTGTTTAAGCTATACTTAGCCATAGATAACTTTTGTCACACTGCCTGTGTCTTTGTGTCCTTTTGAAATGATTGTATCAACTGATTTTTCTTGTGAAACTTCCTTGTCTTTACAATAAAAAACAGAAGGTAACTTTGAATTGGGGCTGTACCCAGTTTTCTCCTAACAGAGGAGTTGCTGAGGTGCAGTCCCTTTGGGCTTCTTATTGCATTCTTGGTCCTTTGAGTAATCCTTTTTTCATCTCTGTTAGTGAGAAGTGTAACACCCAAGAAAACCACTCTCAAATTTTACTTATTAGTAAATTGACCATTTCTTCATTCATCCATTCATTCATTCCTTCCATCAACCAACACTTTCCATGACCAAATTGCTGACAAGTGTTAAGAAAGCAAGGATTTTAAACCAAGAACAACAGCTGTGATGGTAAAAAAGGAAACACAACCACCACTTGAGAAAAAGCTTAAACCCTGCTGTTGCTTTGGAAAATGCTCCTGCCATGGCTTTATTTTTTAAGGTAAATTAGTAACTAGGTTATGGTCTCTTCAAATGACTTCCTAACCAAGGCAAGAATTAGTTTACTTTGTTTTTTTCTTTCAGACAATGCATACTGTTGTGGGCTAATATACTCTTTATTCAAAAAAATTTTTGATTAGAAAAATGTCTTATTCTGTGAAATATCTTTGGATCAGGGTAGATACCTAAAATCTGGTTTTGTAGCATGGGTCAAAGGCAGAATGATGAACTTTCTGCATACTGAATCTAAGGAAAAAACAAAAAGACAACTGCTAATCCTATAGAACTAAACAGAATGCTTTAAAACATGTGAGGTGTAGGACATTATCCAGCAGGAAAGATATAGCATGATGTATCATTTAGTTGCCTCATATGAGAATTGGGAAATATGGCAAAAACAATGTTCTTATGGCAATATCTATCACTCCAACATAAGACTGGTAATTTGGGCATGCAAACAGATAACTTAAGCAGTTGGCATTTTAAAAGTTTTTTGTTTGATTTATTTGTGTAATGCTTCTATTTCCTACTCTTTTGTGTGTGTCAATAGACCCTAACTGTGGCATATAGTAGGCACTAAGTAGGAAGCAGGCAAGCTGCAACCAAGCTGTGATGAAAAGACATAATTAACATAAACTCTCTGCTGCCCAGGGAAAAGTCCAGCTCATCATTTGCAGTTTTTCAAATACAATATTCACTTTGCTCAAGTGAGAAGAGGTTAAAATATACGATACTTTGCTGTTTCTCGGTCAGGCCCGTCTTTCGAAAATTCATAGGAGTCCTAATACTGTAAAGAAGGGGAAAGGAGGCTCTCTCCACAGCTAGCTGCTGAATGATCAGAACTGAATCACTCTAGGAGTTGAACTGGTTGGTCTTTATCTCCCTCTG
>NW_007732644.1:58122-74234 GCF_000696425.1 Galeopterus variegatus
AGAGGTCATTTCTTTTACAGTTCATCTTGCTTACATTAACTGTATGATAAGATACATATATATATATATATATATACACACACACATATATATACATGAGCTTAATATTATGTCAATTTGATTTTATTTATTACCTTGGCTCACACATCACACAAAATCAGGCTTTTTAAAAAAACCAGGAGTTTACTCTGGGGATGGATGACTCTCCTACCGGTCATGGGACAGTTTCAGCTGCTGGGTCTGCTGCTCGTGGGCATTGATTAGTAGCTTTTTCAGCAGCTCGCACTGCTGGCTCAGGTGCAGGTCCCGGATTTCTTGCTCCTCAGCACTGTGGGTGTTGATCATCTCTGACCACTCCTTTGTGTGTTGTGCCACAATCTCTTTGACCTGTTTGGGGAAAGGGGGATAGTGCCACCTGGAGTCCTGACAGGGCAGGAATGAACTGAAAGCATTATATTATTCATGCATTTCTGACCCCTCCCACCAATTTACTTGGCAAATCAGTAGATGCCTATAACCTGCAAAAAATCATGTGTATGAATCAATGGGAATCAGGAAGTCATTACTTATTAAAATAAATCAATCACTTTGGCTCCAAATATTTAATCATGACCTGTTATTTCACTGCCTAACTTGCCCACACTCTGGTTAGTCGGGCCCTTGGGCTCCTTTACTGATTACATCAGAATTCTCCTCATCACCTTGTGCTTTTCTGGCTTTCCTTACATAAGGCCACAGGTCTGAATAGAGAGCTGTGTGTTCTCTTATTCCTGGATCATGCCTTATTGCATCAAACCTAATAGATGCTGGGGTAGAAAATCCTCCCCTCCCAGTATCCACACTCTTGGCAATGTGAATTTGTAGCTCCTCTTGCCAAGAGCTAGAGTTTATTTCTCCACTTCCTTGAATCTGACTGATTTGCGACTTGCCTTAGCCCATGAGACAGTAGCAAATGGGATGTAAGCAGAGCATCACATTTGCTATGCTTGGAACCCAGAGGCTACCCTGTGACTAAGTCTGGGCTAGGCTGCTGGAGGTTGAGAGTCACGTAGGAAAAAACAACCAGCAGCCAGCCAGCCACCAGATACGTGAATGAGGCCATCAAAGACCAGCTGACTGCAGATACAAGAGAGAGCCCAGCCAAAATCAGTAGAAGAACCACCCAGTAGAGTACAGCCCAAATTTCTGACCCACTGAACTGTGAGCTAATAAATGGTGGCTGTTTTAAGGCACTAAATTTTGGCATAGTTTATTATGCAACAAAAGCAAACTGATACTGTTACCAAGGTTCCTTCTTTCCTATTTATGCAAAGCATCTAAAAATCATGGCATGCTGCACAAGCACTAGTTCTCAAACATGCCAGTTAAGAAGAGAGAGAGTGGGGACGGCTCTCTAAGACACATGGCTTACTGCCTCTATAGAGTTCATGCCATACAAAATATGTATGGCCAAGAACTTTATCTTGAACAGCTTGGCTGGTCCATGTACATGGCAAGGTCATTGGGCTGGACGACAGAGCTGCATATAAACATATGGATGCTGGCTGGTTTGACCAAAAGCTGTAGTTGGGAGCTTACTTTAAGAGTTTTGTTTTTTGGTTTTTTTAAAAAAACTATTGTTGCTGGAAGAATTGTTTGTGTTCTTGACTGGGACTTAGTGCTTAGTTCTCCAAATGTCAACAAACTTAATTAAGATTTCTCGAGCTCCTACTTTCTCCTGTCTTTGGGTAAATGTGAGTAATTAGGCTCATCCCTTAGAATACCAAGTCTTGACTGTTTCTCACCTTGATTTTTTCTTTGCCACAGCAAAGTTAGGATAGAGTAACTATCAAACAGTTACTCAACCTCTAATTTGGGTGTTCTTCTGTCATGGTAAATATTACTTCAATAGGGAAGAATATTCTGTATTTTATACAGTATTTCCTGTGAGTCTCTTTACTTATTATATCAATTGATTCCTCTAAGGCAGACAACGTAAATATTATTAGCATATTTCTAAAAACAGGACAAAAAATACGTTCCATAAAATGGCTCTTCCAAAAGCCAGTGAGTCATGGGCAAACATGAACCCTCAGATCTCCTGACTTCTCAGAGCAGCCCCAGGTTATTGTCATTTCTGATTTATACTAGGGACCCCTTCTAAAACCTTACAAAGTGTCTCCTGCAAGTCATTGCTATAAAAATAGGCATTTCCTTACCTTAGATTTGTGATCTGATGTCAGTGTCTGAATTTTAATTTCTGTTTCTTTTTTCATTTCGAGACAATTACTTCCCCTGAAAATGGAAAGTTGCAAATGCATGCCGGAAATTAGATACCTTCCCGTTCCTACGGGCCCCTGCTACACGGCTTTCTGATGAAGACAACAGATTCATCAAACGTGGGATGCCACAGCTCACTGGGCAACATCAGATTTTCTGGTAATAGACTCACACCTTACAAAATATTTTCAGTATCATGATGGCTCAATTCAATCACAACACAAGGAAACACTTTGGACCTAACAATTATTTCATTGTTAAGGGTCTGTTGTCAGAGTTTCCATTTTGGTTCCTATTTTTCCTCAAGCTATTTTTTTATTCAATAAAATATTATTTGGGATGAAAACTGGAAAATAGGTCCTCAGCCTTGAACTGAATTTTTAATTCTTCTGTTTTGGTTGTAAAGCCAGATTTTTGTATTTTAAACATGCCAAGGAGTGAGAAAATAGCATTTCTTGGCATCACAGGGTAATTTTTGCCTCTTATTCTGTTGTAAATAGGAAATATATAATAGGCAATTGCCCAGCGACCATTACAGCTTATTTCAGCGATTATGTTTTCCTTCTGGAAGATCCACAGCACTGCTGAAACAAGAACAGGTTTCTGCATATGTGCTCTGGTTTATTATAGCCCAAGTCAGAATGCTTCATTATATTACTAATTTAGAGCTCCTCTGAAAGAAACATTACTCTAAAAATGCTAGGTCTCTCATCAAACCAACCACTTCTCAATGGCTGGCACGGAGCATGTTTCTTCTCTATTCTGTTTTTTTAGTGAGCTTGTAGCTGAAATAGTCCTCTGGCTTAATTCTAGCCAGAATCTTTCACCGTAAATAGAATGATAGGTTTTATTCAGTAGTCTTATCTGTTGGCCTAAGCTAAGGACTCCTGGGATATTGAAAATCAAGAGTGCATTTTTTTCTTCTAGCACATCAACATTACTACTTATTTTCTGATTGTACAAAATAATTTCTGTAATTTTGAATTTTCCCAGCTTTATCTTGTCCTCCCTTCTCCCTCATTCATTTCTCCCCATCACCTTACAGCTACTTGAGTGGAAAACACATGCGACACACAACAGCTGGAGAGCACTTGAATAAATTTCCTCTTTTCCACTTCAATCCTCCATCCCCTTCAGTTGAGTTGGTAAGAATAAAAGGAAACCTTTTGTTTTAGAAATGGATCCTGCTTAAGAAACCCCCAAAGTCTCTAGCCAGTTTCCCTTTTTACTGACTTTTTAGCAACTTGGTTGGAGTAAGAATTCTAGGCAATCTGGATAGCACGGTTAGTATTAACAATGAGAAACTCTCCTCAGATATGGCTGAACAGAAGGAAGTATTTGATGTCCGATTTTGGAGTAACTGTTAATGTATTGTTAAAACATTGATTGCTTAAAGTATTTGGGAAATTCTCTTTGTGGAGAGCCTGAAGGTAGTGTTGAATCTGACAGTACAGACTCAGGAAGAAATCTGTAGGTTAGAGTTTTTATCTACACTTAGGATAAAATAAGGCTTTATTTGGTGAGAGACCTGTGAGTTTGCTCAATAGTCTGAGTAAGGGGCTAAGTGTCTCACCAGGAACAACTTACAATAACTACCCTTTTGACCCCAATTTACCTTTGAGAGTAAAAATAATAATGAAGTAAATATATCTTTTATCCATTCTTGATTTCTAAATGTAGCACTTACGATTTATTGATTTAGAAAATTGTAATGTTTTTAGCAAAGAAACTTCCTTATGGTGCTTGAGTCTGAAATCTCCTAAATAAATATTTTTGGTTTGGTTAAAAACATGCAAAGAAAATTTCAATGCAGCCATCCACGAAAATACATAAAACATTTTTTTGAAGAGGTGACTTGTGAATAAAAATTTTATTCTTGAAGAGTACCATAAAGTTGTCAAAATCTGCTCCCTAAAAACATGGTGTTAGGGTCTATGTCTACTATGCTCTTTCAACATTTTGGTCTAAAATGTCATTAAGTGGAAAAAAAAAATACCAAAGCTGCTGAGGTGGACAGAAGTCTGGAAGAGTCATAGCTCATTAAAACGATTATTACCATCGATATTGCCACATGAGCCACGAAATGGGTTGCTGAGCTTTGCCTGGCTCACTCATGTAAAATACTTATCAAAATGTCAAAGTAACGGGCAATGTTTCTGCCTCAGTGGTACAGTGAAAACGATGAGGAAAATAAAGGGCAGACTGTACTGGCATGTAATAACGAATGCTCAATAGTTACTGCCTGGTTTGTATTTTTCTAAAAAAATATCACTTTAATAAAAATGAAGCCATCTCTCAAATAGCGAGGCCTGAGATCAGGGTGGGTATATGTAATTACCCACCACTTATTCCTCAAGCAAATTACATTGGTTTCATGTCATGAAATTGGATCTTGGGACCTGAAATTTCAGCAATAAGAAAGGATGTCCAAGAAAATAAACAAATTTAATCTGTTCTGTTTTCACAGCCTTAGTTTTCTAGGTATATCTTGAATGAATGTCCAAACAAAAAACAAAAAACAAGTAGGAAAATGATGTAATTCCTTCATCCTTTTCTCTTCTCTCACACTAAAGACTGTGGAAAGTTAGAAGATATCAACAGGGATTTGAGAAAGGAGATAAAAACCAGAGGGAATCCACTGAAGGAGGACAAAGCTAGGCCAAAAGATAATTTCTCAGATAAATAGAATATATGCATAGCATCACATATTTTCCCCAAGATATTTATTAATTATAAAGAGAAAAGCAGTAACTGTGCAGTGCAAAACTGGTCAAATGCCACCTTAGCCAAAAGATTCAGGTTAACATCACCAACGATGAGACACATAAATATTAACATCACGTACCCCCAAAATCATGCGCTCAGAAGGAAGCAGCTTCACTTCTGTGGTGTGCTTACCTAAAATGCATAACCTCACTGTAATCATGAGAAAATATCAGACTAAACCAAAGGAAGACACATCCTACAAAATAACTGACCGGTACTCTTCAAAAGTAAAAAAGTCATGAAAGACAGGGAGAAATGAAGGAATCATCAGAGGCTGGAGGAGACTGATGAGACAACTAAATGTAATGTGTGATTCTAGAGTGGATCCCAGAACAGAAAAAGAGCATTAGTGGAAAAACTGATAAAATTTGAAAAAGCACAGTAGTTTAATTAATGGGATTGTACCAATGTCAATTTCCTGGTTTGATAATTGAACTACAGTTACATGAGATATTAAGACTTAGGGAAGGTGAGTTAAGGGTATAAGGGGAACTCTCTGTACTATTTTTGCAAGTTTTCTGTAAGTTTAAAATTATTTCAAAATAAAAAGTTACAATCAATTCTTACAGTGGAAAAGTATTTTTTTTCAATTATTTGTGGCTAATATTTCTTTTTCATATTAGAACTAATTACAATGAATTAAAGGATTTCAGTAAATCCGATGAGAACCTTTCCTAAACCTTAAATGACTGGACTCCCTGACTGGTTATGGTATTAGACTGTTTGAAATAAGTGAGTCTCTTATTTTCCTAGAATAATTTTTAATGATGAAAACTGAGTCAACACTGAGTTCTCTCTTGGCCTAAAAAGGCAGCTGACTCATTCAAAAAGACAAGATATAAAAATGGAGAAAAGCTTCAGAAGGAAATAAACAGTATTACCCCTTCTTCTTCATTGCCTTCTCTAGGATCTTCTCATGCGTCGACTTCTCTTTGTCGTACTGCGCCACGATTTTGTCAACTTGCGTGCAATGTAACTTCTGCATGGTACTGTGCTCCTGAACAAGAAGGTGCAGCTAAGAATTGGGCTTTTAGTGTGGTTGATAAATTTTACACTATTTTGGGCTAGCATAATTTTCACCAGCTTTCCCAGAGTCTTTGCTTGGAAAGTCAAGGAGTTACCGCGTCTGAGAACTATGCAGACTTCCAATATTCCATCTTACACAAGAGTTTCTTATCCAAGGGCATCCCCAACAAAGGCCTCTCTAGCCTCAGTCTAATGAACATGCCCACCTCGAAAGGCATCCCTGCTCAAGTGTGGGCAGTGCCAATCATCCCAAAGTCCTTTCTTCTATACATATAAGGGTACTTAAAAAAAAATTGTGGAAAAATAGAATTAAATGATAATACACATCTTATGATAAACTTTTTGAAGTACCCTTGTATATCTCCATAGAGTTTCCAGCCATTCATCTTTGTTCTGCTAGTCAGTCTATTGCCCCTTCTACACATTGGTTCTCAAACACCCAAATTCAGCCACCATATTTCTTCTCTTTTACATGCTAAATACAGATGCTTCTCACCTTATGATGGGGTTATGTCCTGATAAACCCACTGTAAGTTAAAAAATATTGTAAGCTGAAAATGCACTTAATACACCTAACCTACCGAACATCTTAGCTTGGCCTAGCCTACTTAAAATGTGCTTAGAACACTTACGTCAGCCTATAGTTGGGCAAAATCCTCTAACACAAAGCCTATTTTATAATAAAGTGTGGAAAATCTCATGTAATTTATTACATGCTGAACCTGAAGTGAGAAACAATGGTTGTGTGGGTGTTTAAAGTATGGTTTCTACTGAATTCCTACTGATTTTGCAACATTGAAAGTCAAAAATTGTAAGTCGGGACTCTCTGTATAACTTCATCATGTGACATAATTTCTAAGTACCTGGCACATTTTGGAACATCTTGAATACCATCATTACCCAACATAAATATAGTCATTACCAAAGTGTGTGCACCTTTGTGTTATAAACACATTTTAGAGCTTCTGCAATGTGGCACTGGGTTAAGAACATGGGTTCCTCATCTCAAATCATCTACCCTCTCGGCATCTCCTCATCTTTTTTTTTTTTTTTTTTTTTTTTCTTTTTTCATGTCCAGCAACGGATCGCAACCCTCAGTGTCGCACCTGTACCGGACCAGGACCGGCAATGGGATCGCAACCCTCGGTGTTGCTCCCACACCTCGCTCAGCCAGTGAGTGGGAACCGATCTGTATGTGGTATCCGAACCCTCGGCGGGAGCGCCACCGCACTCCCAAGCGGCGCACTGTAGCAGTGCGCCACCGGGCCGGCCCCATCTCCTCATCTTTATATTTGGGATGATACTTCATAAATCTGTTAGGATTAAAAGTAATCTAATATAAATCATATTTCAAATGCCTGTTATACATTATTCAAAATACAGTGACATACAAACCTATTTATACTATTTAATAACCATGATAATACATAGAGAGCGACTTGGGATAAGGGACACCACTCAGATTAATTAAATCAATAAACCTTTCCTCCAAGCTTTATATATGGCCCAGGAAGAGAGTAACACACTGATGTATACTTGAATGTGTTTAACTTTTCTTGCAATGTCTTGGAGGAAGAAAAACCCTACTAAAATGCCCTACTCCTAATCTTCTTGCTAAGGTTTAGAAGATACTATGCTTGGCTAGCACATGTGTTAATTTTCCTGGGCAAATCAATGAGGGGCTTTCTGTAAGTCTTAATTAAAACATATTAGAGGTGCCACATCCCTATGCCTCTTGCAAATAACTTTGAAAGGACGGTAGAGAAGACCATTTCTTTAAATATTCTACTGTAGCACAGAACAAGTAGCGGCTTTAAGCCTTGGAAATAAGCTGACACAGATTATTTCTTAAGAAAATGTTCTGTTCTGGGCCGGCCCGGTAGCGCACTGCTATAGTGCGCCGCTTGAGAGTGCGGCGGCGCTCCCGCCGAGAGTTCGGATCCCACATACAGACCGGCCGCTCACTGGCTGAGCGAGGTGCGGGAGCAACACCGAAGGTTGCGATCCCGGTGCCAGTCCCGGTCCGGTACGGGCACGACACTGAGGGTTGCGATCCATTGCCGATCACAAAAAAAAGACAAAAAGGAAAAAAAAAAAAAAAGAAAATGTTCTCGTGAACCTTATTAACATAAATATGAGGACTAAAGCTGTTTGTTCCATAAAGTGGTTTGTGACAGATTCAACTCCATGAGATAACACTCTACAAGGGCAGGGAAAGTCTTTGTTCACCAGTACCTGGTACAAAGTAGGAGCTTAATAAATATTTGTTGCATGAATAAAACATTAGCATAGGAAAGGAGCCAAAAGACTTGGATTCTGGTCCCAGCTCAGTCAGTAATCACCCAAGTGGTCTCATGTAACATATATACATATCCTTATAGGCCTCAATTTCTTTCTTAAAAAGTGAACAAAATATCTTTGCCAACCTAATTCAGGCGGTGGTTATGAGCTGCAAAGTTACCTAATGTATGTAGAAATTTGAAAAATTAGAAGCATATGGAATTAAAATTATTACAGTCAATACAAATAACAAGAAAGCTGCTCTTGTAAAACTGTCTGTTTCTCTCTGTGCTCAAAACTCCATTCCTGTATGGTAGGCAGTAACTACTGAAGTGTTTCAGGGATAATTTGTTTCCTAGACTCCACCTCTCCTTTCAGAACGGAAGGGGAATCCTAATTATTGATCTCCATTTGACTCCTGTCAAACTTCAGCTTCCTGTTCTATAAAATTAAGGGGTCAAAAAATGCTCTCTAAGCCCATTTTAGCTCAAAGTCTATAATTGATTTTATTCTTTTGTTCCCTAATTAAATAAAGAGATGCTATGGAAAAAACATAATTTTTTTCATTAATTCAGGTCAAGAAGTACCAAAATTAAATGTGTTTACTTTAAGTCAATCTTAATTGGGACTTTTATTTGAAAAATGCATAGCTTTTGGCAGAATTTATATATGTTTCTTATCCAAATTAAGAGTAACTTCAGCTTCTTTTGGGAAAAATTGCTGTTGCAATTCATTTTTATGACGATGGGAATGAATGATCACAGCACAGATGGTGCTGAAAATCTGAGTAAATCATGTTTTCCCAGCATGTAACTCTGAGATTAGCAACGGGCTGACTGGTGGCTGCTGTGTTTTTGTCTCTTTCTACTTTCCAATGGAGTTATAGGTCTGTTCTTGAGGTCTTAATATGAATTACCATTGATAACTTTAACAGCAGTCATGGTGTTATCAGATGAATTGTTTGCATAGCAAAGAGCAAATTTTCCATTGGTAATTACTAAAATGCCAATTTTCAGTAGGTTTTTTAGGCATTTTATTTGACTCATTTAATGGGGCTTCAAACTGATAGCCCAAGGACTGCATCCAGCCCACAGATAGAGTATTTATTATCTATCTATCTATCTATCTATCTATCTATCTATCTATCTATCTATCTATCTATCTATCTATCTATCTATCTATCTATCTATCTATCTATCTATCTATCTATCTATCTATCTATCTATCTATCTATCTATCTATCTATCTATCTATCTATCTATCCATCCATCCATTCATTCATTTATTGGCCTACATGGTATTTCAAGAAGAGACTGAATTAGAGGCTAATATTAAAAGATCAGGAACTTAAAACAAGATTTCAATTTTAAGATTTTCCTTTAGAGAACACAGTTGGCTGTTACATTCTTGAGGCACCCATGGTGGGAGCTGAGTCTGACTTGTCCTTTGGACATTTTTCTGGAGTCTATACGTGGCCAACTTTTCTCTGTTACTTTCTGCTTGTCTTCTATAAGCGTTTGAGTTGTCATTCTTCTTCTGACATGTTACTGGGGATATTTATCCAACTTTGGGTTTTAAATGTTTTGCTCTAGAGATCTGACCACATTAAAAGCATGCCTGTGTCTTACTGAAAGTAACCCCAGCTCTGGATCCCGATGAGTTGTGTGCTAGGGTGGGAATCACTGTTGTTTAGTTTGGCTTTTATGTGTCTCATCTGATGGACACTGGAAAAGCATTCCTCTCGTTTCCATTTCAAATTGAAGAGGTGGTTCTAGAAAGTGAGGGACAAATAGAAGTCTGTGTGCAGCTGCATTCAGAGGGTCAAAACCAATGGACCATCACCATTTTCCAAAAATAGGCATTTTATCAAGCGTCTTCATTGCATTTGGCGCTTAACTGGTCATTAGTCCTATCTTCTCAATGTCCTAACAGCAGATCATACACCTATTTCTATGGCTGTCTTTTGCAAACAGCAGATCCTTATATGCTCACCACTATTCCTTTTCCTCCTTTAGTTTACCTTTGGAAATAAGCTCTCTTTTGAACTGTACATTTATTTCTTAAACCACTGGGATTTAGTTCATGAATTCTCTGTTTCCCTGTAGGTCTTAAAAGTGGAATTATTTATCTAGGCTGATAAGTAAGAGCTGAGATCTCCCTACAGTCATTGAATGTGAAATAAGTATTGGTCCCTGCTCTTAGCTACCAAGTGCCAAGGCTGGGCCATGGGCACAGAAGTAAGAAGAGTACAGCCCAGGCTACCTTCCCTTCTCAGTAAGCAATTTTATAATGCAAGGCTTTTGGGTGGTAAACCTTAGCCCCATCTTAGATGACTTCAGAATTGTTATAAAAGAGCTATAGATGTTGTTTCACAGAAAGGATGGGAATTTATTCTCACTACTGCTTGACAACAGGGTAAAACCTCTGTTTCCTTAAGGAGGCCTGATCTGCGTCTTGCTGAGAATTGGTAGGGTTTCCACTAAGGCGCTGAGGATTAGTAAAGAGTGCTAAATAAAGTTCTAAAGAAAGAGTTCTCAAAATTTAGTACACACAGGAGAGGAGTTTATTTAAAATGTATTTGTAAGATCTCTCCTTGGAAATTATAACTAAGTCTCAGGTGGGCACAAGAATATGCATTTTTATGAAACCTCCAGCTCTTGGCCCAATAATTATAGGAAAAACCAGTCCTGAAGGAAGCCAAGTTATTTGTACACTGACAGCGAATGCTATTAAAAACTTGTTACTGAGACCATCAAGAAGAAGATGTATGGAGAGAAGAAAAACTGGTGTGGGAAAACTCAGAGCCAGCTGAGGACAGTAGTTAAGAGCTTGGGTTCAGATTCGGACTGAATCTGGTTCAAATCCTGGCTCCCCCATTTAAAAACTGGGTGGTTAGGTCAGGTTGTGTTTCTTTCAAGTGTAAAGGATCTCATCTGTCAAATGGTTGGTTGACTGTTTCCAAAAATGGCTGCAATTATTCCCCTTCCTGTATCCACCCTGATTTGTAAGTGACATTGTCACCTGTCAAGAGGCAGAGTCATTTCCTGAATCTGGGCCGGACTTATGACTTGCTTTTGCCAACAGAATGAGGTGGAAGTGATGGTGTGTCAATTTTGAGCTGAGCCCTCAAGGAACCTTTCGATTCCTGCTTGGTCTCTTGGGACCTGTGCCATGTGAACACACCTGGACTAGCCTGCCCAGAGATGAGAGACTACATCAAGCTGAGAACATGGTTTAGCAGAGGTCTCCCTGAATCAGACAGCCCCCCTTTCTGTCCACTACCTGCCAAACTGGCAGTGACAGCAGATGTGTGAGTGAATCCAGCTGAATCCAGCCCAAACTGCTGGCCTACAAAATTGTGAGCTAAATAAATGGCAGTTGTATTAAGTCATTACATTTCAGGGTGGTTTGTTACCCAGCAAAAGCTAACTGATGTATGTTAGTATAATTATAGCACTCCTTTATATAATTGCTACAAGAATACCTAAGGATAAATGCTAACCATCAAAATATATTAGCTAGCATTACATTACCATTGGTGTTGATAGAAACATTAGTGTTAGGATAAACAAGGTCAAATGGAGACCAGGCACTACATGTGCACAGTGGTAACAGGTTCACCACGTCCTTCTATCTCCTTCACCTTTTTCATTTTTCAGTTTTAAAGACAAGCATGTTAGCAGAACAGGTGTTGACATATATTAGACAAGTAAATATTCATATATATTCCTCATTTTAGAAGTTAGCTCAGATAAGACAGTGGAAAATATGAGAGTACTTCAAAAAATTTGTGGAGAAGTAGAATTAAAAGATAATACAAATCTTCCCATAAACTTTTTGAAGTGTGCTAATATCAGGGAAATATTATAGATTAAAAAATTACAGAATATCTACAAGACAGAAAGGCCTAATTATTACAAAATTATTTGTAAAGCACTTGAACAATTAAAGTAGACAACAAGCTTCCTTTTCTTTTCTTTTTTTTTTTTTTTAAATAAAAGTAGGCAATGTGGTGAGCTGTAAAGGATATTGTGATAGGAGCAGGCAAACAGGGCTTGTAACCAGCATTAATCAGTTACATTACTCTAGGCAAGGGACTCACCTCTCTGAGTTTTGTTTTATTCATTATCTAAATTCTGGAGAGTATTATTTAGGTTTCAGGAATATTGTGAGGATTTGAGAATGTATATAAAATGTGTGACACAAAAGTGTCACTAAATAAATGTTAGCCTTATTAGCAGTAGTAGTTTTATATAAAAGACTCTACAATTCAGGTTTCATAAATTATATTCTCAAAGCAGGCCGAATAAAAAAGCTGGTCTCCCGTGTATTCAATGTGGGAGAAGGAATTCACTCCTTAGCTTACAATCACATACTTGTGACTTGAACTTCTGAAGTGCATGAGAATATGAAAAACAAGCAGTAAAATGCAGTCCCCTGCTCAGAAATACTCCCGAAAAGCAATAGGTAAGTGCTACATATTGTACTGTGGCACTTTAGCTCCCTTACTCGACTTAAGAGATTTTGAAGGCTAACACTTCCTTCAAAAAATGCACACGTAAACTGTTATGAAAGTCCACACAAATTCAGACAGTGGGATTTAGGGTGATTTAAAAATCTTCTTTTAGGTGCTATTATAACATGGGGGCTCCTAGAAACTCAAGATTATTTTCTGCAAATGAAACCAACAATTTATTTGGCCGTATGGGATTTACTGGTTATTAAATGATATGAAAATTTCTCTGCCAACCAGAGAGAAAACTGAATAAAACACAAGGCATCTTGAGTTGGAAGGGAAGATCTGATAAAGCCATCTCTAAACTGTCTCATGGAATAATCATTTCCCATCTTTGCTGCTTTTCTGATTAAGCAGATCGGCAAGTTAACTGACCTGAATCATTTTGGACTTGAAGGTTTAGCAAATAAATCAACAGACAGCTCTGCTCAGTATGGTGCAGGTGACATTCTAAAGAACCTAGGAGCATCCTTCCTTAGTAACTGCCCAGGTAATCAGTGTATCAACACCGTCCAAAGTAGACGGAGGTTTTCCTGAATGTCCCATATGCTGTCCCTGCATTTGATGCGGTGAGGGGAACTTGCTTACTCAGTGAATCACCCAATATCCTACACAGAATAACGCAGTAAGAAGAGTACAGGGTCTGGACTCAGATGATTTGGGTTCAAATATCAGCTCTGCTGCTCCCTAACTCTGGGATATTAGTTAAATTGCTTAACCTCACTAACTCTTAATTTCCTCACATTCAAGTAGGGACTGAAAAAGAATTTACCTTACAGATTAGAGAGCACTAAATGAGACAATACATGTAAAGCGCTGAGCACAACATCTGGAAATTACTGAGCATGCAAAAATTCTAGCTGCTATTATTGTTTTTGTTGTTATCAGTCACAATATATTTCCTGGTCACGCCTCAAGGAAATATTACATGAGGCCCCAAAATTTATGTTTCCAACTAGCCCAAAGGCCAATGAGGTGTCTGCTCGATGACAGAAATCCAATTTAAAAGCAAGGAAAATCTGATAGATAATGCCGTGGCATATGGGCACCAATTCATTCCTAATAACTAAAGTCTTTTAAATTGCATTTTCTCTTATTTCTTTTTCTATCTCTTTTTCTGTTGCCTTTGCATATTCCAGCTTGTTGCCAATAACCAACAAACTTGACATCCCTACTATGAAATAGCTCTGTCTCCAATAGCTCCATTAGGCAACGTAAGGAATTCCACTGAATGTAATCATGAAACTTAGGAACAAACAGTCTTTGAAGTGACCTCTGTACCAGCAAATCCACTGAGCCATCAGGTCAATAATACAGGGAACACTACTGGGGCAAGATTAGGCCCGGCTTCTCGAAGGAGCACAAACTGTTAAAGAAATGACAGGGTTCCAAGGCAGGCTCTTTGCATCTTAATATCTGTAGTGATTCAAAGGTACATCGCCCAAGCCCAGCTGTGCAGGATGTGCCTTGGTTTGAGGCTTGGGTTAGAGTATAAAGAAGTGGGAATGCAAGACTAGTTTAAAAGAACTCAGACATCCTTTCAAACTGAGAAATTAAGTTTCTCTTGCTCTCACTACCCTTAATAGAAGACACCACTATCCTTCCAGTAGCAGCAGTTGTTACACATCTCAGGAAGGAAAGAGGTTGTACCTTTTTCTCCTTTCCCTGTGAAGGGAGACTGGAAAGAAGGACGTTCTTTGAGTGCTGTGAGTTTTTCAACAGACAGGAGAATTCCTGGGGCCATCTCCTATTATTCTCTAAAATTTGCAACTAGCTCTTATAATTTCTTGCAATCACTGTCAAAAAAAAAGACCACTTGTTATGGGTAAAAAGGAAAAATAAATATATTTCAGAAGTAGGCCACTGGGCAGGATTTACATAGTGGGGGAAAACGGAGAAGCATTCTTTCTCTAGGTGCCATGGGTGGGAAGTTCAGAGCTTGCCAGCATCTCCCTGTGTGGCAAACTATCTGACAGTGACTCACGGAACTTAGGTAACCAGTGGCGAAGATTGTGAGCTGGTCTTCAATAGTCAGTCTACGGCCCAATATTTTATATAAAGTCATATTACTAGTGAAACAACTGTTAAATTGGTGAAGCTTTATTATGCTTTTGAAATAATTGTTAGAAATGCAGACTGCAAATCAGTGACAGCCAATCCCAAATGGATTCTATTTTTTATTTTCATAACTAACCAGTTAAAATGAAGGTACTGCTGTCCAGTTGGCTGGTATTAGCTTCTAAGTAGGGTTTTGGTTGTGAATGAGTCATCAGCACAAAACACAAAATAGTAACTTTAGGTTTATATCGAGAGCTAAAAGTAAAAAACAAAAGAGCAAATGCAATTACACACACTACACAAAAACATCGTACCTTTGCATGTTTCTTCTTTAAGGAATTTAGCTCCTTCTGTTGTTTCTTTAAATGCTTCAAGTAAGCCTGTGGAGAAAAACAAAGGATCCAAAATAAGTTTTTTGTAGTCTTAATGATTACAGAAACAAAAATACATTGGTTCCATCAATATGCATAATACAAAAGAGGTTGCAAAATGATCAAGAATTTTTACCTTCATCTGCTTTAAATCTTCTATCCTCACCTGAGGGATAAGTTCAATACCTAACAACAACAACAACAAATTCAAGTCACTGTGTACATTAAAAATTAGAGACAATAACTGATAATATAAAATTCACAGTTTCAAAATCTTATCTAAAGACTCTAAGCAGCTTTACATGTAATGTTATGATATAAACATCTTAAATTCCTATTGCAAAGCAATTAACCAGACAATGAAACGCTTAGCGTCTTATGTTCCCTACAAGCAGAGCCTGAGAAGGGGATTCATGTGCACATGATTTATTGAAGGCAAACACTCAGGAGAAACCTCTGAGGGAGCGAGAAAAGCAGGATGGGGCAGAGGAAGAAGGTAGGGTGTATTTCTAGCTGAAATCCAGCCTGGGCCTGATCCAACAGGGAGCTCTTTAGTAGAAATGATCCCCAAGAGTTGTTCTACCTTGATGAAAGACACCTGGGCTTTTGTAACCCTGGACAGCTTCAGAGGTTTTACAAAACTTTTCAGGCATTTCTAGACAAGGGAACTCCCATGGCCTCAGGGCAATTCTCTGGAGGGGAAGCTGTAATTCCCACTCAACCAAAACTCATAGCAGCTGGGGGATGGGGCAGTGACCCCCATCAAGCACACAGCATCTATTACAGTTACTGTTATCTTTTTTTTTTTTTTTTTTTTTTTTTTTTTTTTTTTTTTC
>NW_007732644.1:74901-92097 GCF_000696425.1 Galeopterus variegatus
GAAGGTAGGGTGTATTTCTAGCTGAAATCCAGCCTGGGCCTGATCCAACAGGGAGCTCTTTAGTAGAAATGATCCCCAAGAGTTGTTCTACCTTGATGAAAGACACCTGGGCTTTTGTAACCCTGGACAGCTTCAGAGGTTTTACAAAACTTTTCAGGCATTTCTAGACAAGGGAACTCCCATGGCCTCAGGGCAATTCTCTGGAGGGGAAGCTGTAATTCCCACTCAACCAAAACTCATAGCAGCTGGGGGATGGGGCAGTGACCCCCATCAAGCACACAGCATCTATTACAGTTACTTTTATCTTTTTTTTTTTTTTTTTTGTCTTTTGTCTTTTTCCGTGTCCGGCAACGGATCGCAACCCTCAGTGTTGCCCCCGTACCAGACCAGGGACCGGCAACGGGATCGCAACCCTCGGTGTTGCTCCCGCGCCTCGCTCAGCCAGTGAGCGGGAACCGGTCTGTATGTGGGATCCGAACCCTCGGGCGGGAGCGCCGCCGCCAGCGGCGCCGGGCCGGCCCAGTTACTGTTATCTTTGTATATCAAGGCATGTCATACTAGTCAACTAACTCCCAGCTCTATTCCCAACTTAATCATCATCAAAGTACAAAATATTTTTTTCAGCTTCTCTCCTTTACCAGATATTTAAGCAATTTGATATTCTGTACAGCAATGCCTTTAACATACAGAAAATAATGAAATCAAATCATTATATAACAGGATACTACAGTAATAGACCAAATCATTGTGCCATGTGAGTTACACTAGGTGTTGTCATGGCAACCCCAGTTGTAGAAGAATCCCCAAACAGGTTCTGTTTGCCTGCAGATTTTCATCTTAGGCAAACAAATGAATGTGCACTCTGTACTATAAATGATTTCCATTAGAATCCCAAAGGCTAGATATGATATATTCAAGAGATAAGCATCAAGCCCCAGGCTCTTGTTTTTCAGTTTTATTCATTTTAAGATTTGCACATCCAGTGTGAGGGTGGAAAGGCCCCAGAAGGAGAGTTTTGGCTGAGAGAAATAAGTATTGTGATCTACAAGATTTTAGGATCATGGTGTGAAAGGTATATGAGGTTCTTCTCTGATCTCTTGAGTCTGAGGTCACAGCTACCTCCCTGCTTTATTGCAAACTGTGAGTGGGAGGCAGTGTAGGGCAGGGGAGTGACTCCTGTCATGGCTAAGACCTCCCTACCTGTGGGAGCTCAGTTCTCTAGTCTGTAAAATGAACATACAAGATTCAGGGGACATGCAGGGTCCTCCAGAGATCAAGCAAATATTAATAGTTTGACCCAGACTGATGGGATTTTCTTTTTTTGTTGTTTTGGTTTTTTTGTCTTAGTTCAACAAAATCTTGATTAACAGGAACTTAAGAAAACATAAACCTCTCTCAATCACCTGATTTTGTATTTTCAGAGAAGGACACAAATAACTTGTAAAAATTTTGGTTCCTATATGTGATTTAATTAGAAAACCCCCCACACTGCAGAACAGGAACTTGTTCTCGCTTAGTTCCATTGATATGCCTAGTGTGTCTAGTGAAACTTTGAATGATAATGGAAATGTGGCTCGTGTGACTGAGGCATTCAAGGTTTAATTTTATGTTTAAATTAAATTAGATAAATTTAACTAGCCACATGTGGCTAGTGCCTGTTATATTGCACGGTGCAGGTCTACACATTTCCCTGGTATTTCTGTAGACTTAAGCAGCATATTTTGGGTTCCAAACACTGGCTCACTGAAGTTTCACTACATAAAGTTTTTTTTCTTAACATAGCTCCTTAAAAATAACTTCTTTTCTCTCAAACCCTAATTTGGAGATTAACTAGGAGCTGAGTTTTCTTAATCCCTTTTCTTAAAATCAAAAAGAAAATCAAGCAGCATTGGAGCAGTCACTGCTGTTTGGCTGCATGTCTAGGAGAAATAGTTTAGAACCTCGTGAATCTGACCTCATGGATGTTTGTGGCAAACGCTGTCTGCTCCGCCCACACACCAAGCCCTCTCCACGCCAGCTGTTCTAAGTGACTTCCCTTGCCAGCACCTGCCTTTCCTTGCCTGAGGGTTTTCTCTGTCCTCCAGAACATGCTTTCCCACCCCTTAGTCAATCTAGAATTGATGGGGAATTTATCCCTCTCACAGGAACTCTCAACAAAAGACTGAGTGGAGTCAGGGTATAAATTCCCCAGCTCCTTCAACCCTCTAGGAGAATACCCTTGAGGCATGTGTCCAATACCAGCCTCCAGAGTTTCTCCAGGGGCATTAAGTTTCAGGTGCCTCACAACTGGCTTGAAAACACTCAGATTATTGTCTGGCTCACATGTTTGGAGTTCAGTTTGCGTACTCTTCCAGCTCCACTGCCATGGGAACAAGCCCAAGCTAACCTAATGGAAGATAAGCATCCACTCGGAAGAGTCACTTGTCCCAGTCAATGACATCTTAGATCCAACTAAAGCCAAGTGAACCTCAAACGTGAGAAGGAGCACAGCTAATATTAGCAGAGTTTCCTATCTACCCCACTTATAGTAACCCAGCCATAACCAGAAAATCCACCCAGACAACCTCATGAGGAATAATAGATGCTTACTTATTTAAGTCGTTGCTCTTGGGGTTGCTTGTTACACAGCAATAGCCAAATGATGCAGTCTCCAATCCTTTGGTCCCAGACCATACACACATGACAATCTCAGGCTTGAGACCCCCCTAAACTCTACTTTGTCTGTACTTGTTGCTGAACTTCTGAACACTGCTGAAGAAGTAATGAAATCAAGTGACAGCAACTTAATTCATGCCACCAACCCTCACCTGGGTCCTTTGTGCTGTGTAGCAGATCTCCCCCTTATTTCTTGTGGACCGTTCTATTCCAGCCACGGACAACTCCAAAACTTTTTCATATTCCTACTTTTCAATTCTGCCTCCACCTTTCTCACCAGAGGACAGTCGCCTATCCAACTTCTCAGTTCAGATGCAATCTATCTGTGATACGCTACAAAAATGACCACAATTTCTTTCTCTGCTCATGAAGAGGTAGAATCTATTTCTTTAACCCTTGAATATGGGTTAGTCTTATGACTTGCTTTGACCAATGGGACAGTAGCAGAAGCTGGAAAAGGGCTGCTCTTGAAACTCTGGGATACCATATGAACAAGTCTGCTCAGGCTTCTGGATGATGTGGGGACAACTTGCCCAATGACAGACATGTAAGTAAGGTCATCCCACATCTAGCTTCCAGTCGACCCACCAGCTGACCACAGCTGCATGAGCAAGAGACAGAGATCAGCCAAGCCAGCTCAGACCAACCAACCCAATGAAGCATGATCTCAATAAACAGTGGATATTTTAAATAGTAAATTTGAGGTTATTCATTATGCAGTACAAGCTAACTGATACACCATCTGCCAGAATTCTTCCTTTCCACCCTGAAACTTCTTTTCATTAACCCTTCTTCCTGACTCAGACAGAACATCTCTCTTCCTTCCCTATCCAGCAGGATTTCACCCTTTCTCTTGATTCAGTTCTTCCTCACTGTTGGGCCAGCGGAATAGGGGGATGTCAACAAAATGGCACCAGGGCCTCCATCTTGTTGGACCCGCCCCTGGGACTTTCCTGCCCAACCCGAAGGTCACCTTCCAAGAGATCTCCTGCCATCAGAGCAATGGCTCAGGGCCACATCATATTAGGGGAAGCTGAAACTTAACTTTACACAGCTATGCACCACATATGGGGCTGCTGGCCAACAGCGGCCCACCCTTATAAAAACCCCACCTGCCTTTGCCCGGGCACAACTTCCCCAGCCTCACTCCCTTGCAGGCCTGTGGAACATTGCCCGAGAGCGCCCCCATTAAAGCCTACCCTAAATTTACTGCCTGGCTCCTGGTTTTCTTTGCTCCAGGTTTGAGACTTAAAACCTTCAAGATTCAAACCTAACACTCAGAGCCTTGTTTCACTACACATCCCTCTCTTCCATTTTCCTCTGGTTTCTCTTCATTAATTCATACAACATGCTACTATCCTCCAAACAAACATACTATGTCTTAAATCATTACATTTTTCTAACCAGGTTTCTACCCTCATAATCCAAGCATCCCTGGTTCAACAGTAATTTCGTAGTCCCACCTTATCTGGACCTGTCTACAACACCTTCACAAAATGAGTTCTTCTTATAACATAGACTTCTTATTTCTTTCTTTTCTACATTTGTTCTGTCCTTCTCATTATTCTTATCTCTTTATCTCTTTCTGTTCCTCCTTCTTTCTCTCAACCTACCATAGATCTGCGTTCACAGGTTTCTGTCCAGATGTATCAGAAACAGCTTGAAGTCAATGATGTCTAGGATGAGAATCATCTTCCTTACCAAAACCAGTTCCTCCTCTCAACTCGTTTACTTCTCTCAATGGCACCATCTATCTCTGGACCTGTTTTTGAAGTCTCAGGGCTACCACTGAGCCTTTTTTCACTGAGGCTTATATCCAGGCTCCCAACTTATTTCTAGCCTTCCTTCCTTTTCTTCCTTCCTTTTGACTACCTCTAGCTTAAACCATGCCCTCCTTGCCACTATCACTCATTTGTGAAAGTTTCAGAATCAAAATGGAGTAGCTTGTGTTAAAACAAACAAAGAAACAAAAAAACCTTTTTTTTCTGGCAGCTTGCCAGTATGGAGATCTGAACCAATCCCAGGACCAAATGACTTCACTGCTGAATGCTACCAAACATTTAAAGAAGTATTAATACCAATTCTTCTCAAATTTTTCTAAAAACTAAAGAGGAAGGAACACTTCCAAAGTCATTTTACATGGTCAGCATTACCCTTATACCATAATTGGAAAAAGACAAAACAAAAACAACAAAAAGAAAACTACAGATCAATACTCCTAATGAACACAGATGTGAAGATCCTCAACAAAATACTAGCAAACAGAATCCAGCAGCACATTAAAAGAATCACACACCATGATCAAGTGGGATTCATCCCAGGGATGCAAGGATGTTTCATCATACACAAATCTATAAATGTGATACATCATATCAACAGAATGAATGACAAAAATATGATTGTTTCAATAGATGCAGAAAAGGCATTTAATAGAACCAAAAGTCCTTCATGATTTCATGATAAAAACACTCAACAAATTAGGTATAGAAGGAATGTACCCCAACACAATAAAGACCGTATATGACAAACGCTCAGCCAATATCATACTAATGGACAAAAATTGCATGATCATTTCAATAGATGCAGAAAAGGCATTTGATAGAACCAAAACTCCTTCATGATTTCATGATAAAAACACTCAACAAATTAGGTATAGAAGGAATGTACCCGAACACAATAAAGACCGTATATGACAAACGCTCAGCCAATATCATACTAATGGACAAAAATTGAAGGCTTTTCCTTTAAGCGCAAGAATGAGACAAGGATGTCCACTTTCCCCACTCCTATTTGACATAGTACTAGAAGTGGTAGCCAGTGCAATAAGGCAAGAGAAAGCAATAAAGTGCATTCAAATCAGAAAGAAGGAAGTCAAACTATCCCTATTTGCAGATGACATGATCCTATACATAGAAAATCCTAAAGATTCCACCAAAAAATTACTAGAACTAATAAATAAATTCAATACATAGCAGGATGCAAGATCAACACACAAAAATCAATAGCCTTCCTAGTCACCAATAATGCAATAGCCAATGAAGAAATCGGGAAAGTAATCCCATTCACAATAGCTACCCCAAAATGAAGTATCTAGAAGTAAATTTAGCCAAGGAAGTAAAAGAATTCTACAATGAAACTATAAAACACTGGTGAAAAAAATTTAAGAGGACACAAATAAATGGAAAGATTTCCCATGCTCATGGGTTGGAAGAATTAACATCATAACATGTTAATATTACCCAAAGCAATCTACACATTCAATGCAATCCTTACCAAAATACCAATGATATTCTTCACAGAAATAGAAAAAAAATCTTAAAATTTGTATGGAACCACAAAGACCCCATATAGCTAAAGCAATCTTGAACAAAAAGAACAAAGTTGGAGGCATCACACTCCCTGACTTCAAAATATACTATAAAGCTATAGTAACCAAAACAACATGGTACTGGCATAAAAACAGACTAACTGACCAATGGAATTGAATAGAGAGCCCCAAAATAAACCCACACACTCATAGCCAACTGATTTCCAACAAAGATGCCAAAAATATACAGAGGGGAAAGGACAGCCTCTTCAATAAATGGTGATGTGAAAACTGGATATTCACATACAAAAGATTGAAACTAGACCCCTATCTCTCACCATACACAAAAATCAACTCAAAATGGATCAAAGACCTAAATTTAAGACCTGAAACTATGAAATGACTAGAAGAAAACAAAGTGGAAATGCTAATGAAATGGGAGTGGACAGCGCTTTTCTGATGGAGGCTACAAAGACACAGACAACTAAAGCAAAAATACATAAATGGGACTACATCAAACTAAGAAGCTTCTGCACAGCAAGGGACACTATCTACAAAATGAAGATCGACAACCTACAGAATGGGAAAAAGTGCAAACTATACATCAGACAGGGGGCTAATATCCAGAATATATAAGGAACTTAACTCAACAGCAGAAAACCAAATAACCTAATTTAAAAAAATTGGCAAAGGACCTGAACAGACATTCTCAAAAGAAGACATACAAATGACCAACGGGCACATGAAAGAATGTGCCATAATTCTAGTATGTATTTTAGTTTATGGCATATTAGTGTGCCATAATCACTAATCATCAGGGAAATACAAATTAAAATCATAATGAGATATCATCTCACTCTTGTTTTAATGGCTATTATCAACAAGACAAAAAACAGAAAATGTTGGCAAGGATGCGGAGAAAAAGGAAATCTCCTACATTGCTGGTGGGAGTGTAAATTGGTACAGCCACTGTAGAAAACAGTATGGAGGTTCCTCAGAAAACTAAAAATAGATCTACCTTACAACCCACCTATACCACTACTAGGTATATACTCAAAGGAAATGAAATCAATATATCAAAGACACCTGCACTTCCATGTTTGTTGCAGCACTATTCACAATAGTTAAGCAATGGAAAGAACCTAAATGTCCATCAATAGATTAATGGATGAAAAACTGTGGTATATATAAAGAACAAAATACTACTCAGCTATTTAAAAAAAAAAAAAGATACCCTATCATTCACAATAACTTTGATAGGACTGGAAACCATCATGTTAAGTGAAATAAGTCAGGCACAAAAAGACAAACACTGCATGGTATCATTCATATGTGGAATCTAAAAAAAACAAAAAAAAGTGGTTCTCACAGAAGTAGCGAGTAGAATAATGGTTATCTGCAGCTGGGAGGTAGAGAGGAGGAAAAATGGTAGAAAAATGGGTTCACAACTATGCTATCTATCCTAAGTGAATCCTTGTTCAGTATATGCATGTACTGAAGCAAGATAATGTATCCCACAAATGTGTACAAGTAAATATTAAATATTTTGAATAAAGAAAAGAAAAAAATCCCTAACAAGTACACACAGAGAAAGGCCATGAAATGGGGACTGCTCATACATAAATGCATGATAACAAGAACTATCACAAAGGACTCTGCAAAACCACAATCTTGCACAAAGGCCATCACAATCTTACACAAAAAATATCTGGAAGGGCATCTACCCAGCAACTGTCTGTCTAACCTCAGATGGTGTCACCTCTGTTATTGACCTTTGTAGCCAAGGATAATAATCCCCAAACAATTATGTAATCCTCCACAATTTTCCCTTTAAAACCCTTTGTCTTTACCCCCCTGAATATGCACATAGTTCACTATGGCATGCATATGTCCACTGCAATGTTTTATTCCCGATTAAACTTATTATTCTTTTAGTGAGTCTCTCTATTTGTTATTTAGGTTAACACATTTATCAACCACTTCTTAAGAAAAAAGATCGCTAGATCTTTACTAAGCATGGTTCCAGGGACACATTGATGATGAGGTGTGGTCTCACCTGCAATAACATCTTTCCCTGGTTGTTAACACTTTATAAATATAATGTGATGAGTGCTATAATAGAGGCATGAATGTCATAATTCTTAACTGGCCCTTAGCATCCCCCCCTTTCAATAAATTCTTCTGCCAAGACTACATAAATTTTTAAAAAATACTCCTTTGATTGTCATTTTCCCATTGCCTTCTCAGGGTGATCTCAATCCTTCCCAGACCAGGAAAAGTGAACTACTTGCCCCTACCTCTCACCATTCCCCTGCCTCCTTTCCCTACATGTACATGGCTTCTTATGATATTTCCTCCCAGGCTGCCTTCCCTGGGCTCCTCCACCTTCTCTTCCTGATCAAGTCATACCTGTGTTTCAAGGCCCAGCTCAATTGAGATCTCCTCCGAGTCTTCTCCTGGACTTTGTTGAAAGGGATACCCTGCTCCCTCCTGTTTCTGAGTAGTCAGCCCTCACTGTACACTACCTGGACCAGCCATTGTGTGGGAGCCTGTCCTGTCCTGCCCTCCCAGTCACGCCAGCTCAATTGAGATCTCATCCGAGTCTTCTCCTGGACTTTGTTGAAAGGGATACCCTGCCCCCTCCTGTTTCTGAGTAGTCAGCCCTTACTGTACACTACCTGGACCAGCCATTGTGTGGGAGCCTGTCCTGTCCTGCCCTCCCAGTCACGTGAGGTCCCTGAAGGTAAGTAGGCATTTCTCATAGAATCCAGTACTGTGACTTAGAGTAGGCTTCCAAGTCTCCTGAATAAAATGCTAAAATGAAAAAGTGTGTAGACACTTTCTCAGGGCATCTGCTGAAGAGACAAGAGGAAAGTGATAGCTGCCTGGTGCCTTCAAATGCAGCTCTGTTTAGAACCAGGGGTGAGGAAGCTCTAATCACAGCATGTTCCCTTCTGGAACAAGGATCACTTTTGTCCTTTGTGAGCTGGTCACACCACATTGTTTTTTCAGGCCACTTAATGCACTGTAATTACTTATGTCTTTATGTTCTAGCGGGTGTGATATAAGACCTAACTAAACATGAACTCTCCCATTTTCCACTGTGTCTCTGTCTCTGAGTGGCTAATGAAAACAACAATAATAATACCAGGGCTGGCATGGAATGCCCAAAGCCTGATTATTACCTTGCTTCATGTTTGTTCCAGGGAAGAACAGACAAACAGCTGTGGGCAAAGTACAAATTGGGCTACTTTTGTGCAGTCTCATTTTCCAATTTGTTTCACAAAGCTCAATGCATACTTAGTTTCCTGCTAAATTACTATGCTTCTTTGGTTTGGAAAAGCCAGTCTTACCTTAAACTGCAGCAGTGTGTGTACTAAGTGCATGAACAACTTAATTTTCTTATGCTAAGGACACTGAATTCACTGAATGAGAACTACATATACTGAATAAAAAACCATTAGGAGAAAGAAAAGTTCTTATTAAAATAAGATGAGTGAGTTTAGTAAATGACTCATGGTTAAGAAGAATATTTAAAATATTTAATTACCACTATGGGATGGGTGACATCCGATGAGAACGAATTCCTGGCCAGTTGGAATGAAAGCCAACTTTATTTATATATTTTTATTCATGAAAATTGTCAATTTATTCTGGAACTATTCAATTTCCCCTTGATAGGTTAGGCTGAACACAGTAACATTCATTGTGATATATTAAATATAGATAGAAGTCTAAATTTTGTTAAAAAGGCATTTTAATATTTAACATCCCCCCCTGTTTTGTGTGAGGAACTTTATTAATTTATTTATTTTAGAGCCAAACTGGCTTTTTTTTTTGCATGTTCCCTTCTGGAACAAGGATCACTTTTGTCCTTTGTGAGCTGGTCACACCACATTGTTTTTTCAGGCCACTTAATGCACTGTAATTACTTATGTCTTTATGTTCTAGCGGGTGTGATATAAGACCTAACTAAACATGAACTCTCCCATTTTCCACTGTGTCTCTGTCTCTGAGTGGCTAATGAAAACAACAATAATAATACCAGGGCTGGCATGGAATGCCCAAAGCCTGATTATTACCTTGCTTCATGTTTGTTCCAGGGAAGAACAGACAAACAGCTGTGGGCAAAGTACAAATTGGGCTACTTTTGTGCAGTCTCATTTTCCAATTTGTTTCACAAAGCTCAATGCATACTTAGTTTCCTGCTAAATTACTATGCTTCTTTGGTTTGGAAAAGCCAGTCTTACCTTAAACTGCAGCAGTGTGTGTACTAAGTGCATGAACAACTTAATTTTCTTATGCTAAGGACACTGAATTCACTGAATGAGAACTACATATACTGAATAAAAAACCATTAGGAGAAAGAAAAGTTCTTATTAAAATAAGATGAGTGAGTTTAGTAAATGACTCATGGTTAAGAAGAATATTTAAAATATTTAATTACCACTATGGGATGGGTGACATCCGATGAGAACGAATTCCTGGCCAGTTGGAATGAAAGCCAACTTTATTTATATATTTTTATTCATGAAAATTGTCAATTTATTCTGGAACTATTCAATTTCCCCTTGATAGGTTAGGCTGAACACAGTAACATTCATTGTGATATATTAAATATAGATAGAAGTCTAAATTTTGTTAAAAAGGCATTTTAATATTTAACATCCCCCCCTGTTTTGTGTGAGGAACTTTATTAATTTATTTATTTTAGAGCCAAACTGGCTTTTTTTTTTCCTTTTTGTCTTTTTTACTGACCGGTAATGGGATCGCAACCCTCGGTGTTGCGCCCGCACTGTGCTCAGCCAGTGAGCGGGAACCGGTCTCCACATGGGATCCGAACCCTCAGCGGGAGCGCCGCCACGCTCCCAAGTGGTGCACTCTCCATGATATAAATCGTTTTTTGTGTGACCTTTTATCATTTTTTCCCTAACCACTCCCCTCCACATTTCCCACCTCTGGTAGCCTCAGTTCCATTTTCTCCTTTTGAAATTTCAAGGAATTATTGTGATTGCTGTATCTTTTTTCTTTATTTTCATTTCTTTTCTTTTTTCAGCTCCCACTTACAACTGAGGGCATGCAGTATTTCTCTTTCTGTACCTGGCTTATTTCATGTTTCATAATGTTCCTTAATTTTGTCCAAGTTACTGCAAATGGCAGAATTTCATTTCTTTTTATGGTATCATTGTGTATATATACCACATTTTCCATATCCAGTTGTCTGTTGATGGACATTTTGGTTGGTTCCAATTCTTAGCTATTGCAAATAGAGGTGTGATGAACATGGTGGGAGTGCAGGTATCCCTCTGACATGATGATTTCCATTCCTTTGGATATACTCCCTGCAGTGATATTGCTGGATTATATGGTAGTTCTATCTGTAATTGTTCGAGGAACCTCCATACTGTTTTCCATAATGGCTGCACTAATTTACAGTCCCAACAACAGTGTGGGAGGGGTCCCCTTTCTCCTCACCAGCATTTGTTATTCTCTGTCTTTTTGATACTGTCCAGTCCAACTGGCATGAGATGATATCACAATGTGGTTTTAATTTGCAATTCCCTGATACTTAATGACATTGAGCATTTTTTCGTGTGTCTCTTGGCCATCTGTATATCTTCCTTTGAGAAATGCCTATTCCATTCTTTTGCCCATTTTTAAGCAAGTTACTTTTTTTTTTTTTTTGTCTTTTTCCGTGTCTGGCAACGGATCGCAACCCTGAGTGTTGCCCCCGTACCGGACCGGGGACTGGCAACGGGATCACAACCCTCGGTGTTGCTCCCGCGCCTCGCCCAGCCAGTGAGCGGGAACCGGTCTGTATGTGGGATCCGAACCCTCGGGCGGGAGCGCCGCCGCGCTTCCCAAGCGGTGCACTATCCAGTGCGCCACCGGGCCGGCCCTTACTTGCTTTTTTTACCGTTAGGTTGTTTCAGTTCCTTGTATATTCTGGATATTAATCCCTTGTCAGATGCATAGTTTACATATATTTTCTCCCATTCTGTAGGTTGTCTTTTCACTGTTAATTGTTTCTTTTCAAGCGCAGAAGCTTCTTGTTTTGATATAATCCCATTTGTTTATTTTTTCTTTTGTTGCCTTTGATTTCGAGGTCTTGTTCATAAAGCATTTGCCCAGTCTTACTTCCTGAAGTGTTTCTCCTATGTTTTCTTTTAGTAGTTTTATAGTTTTGGGTCTTATATATAAGTCTGTAATTCAATTTGAGTTGATTTGGGTATATGGAAAAAGGTACAAGTCTAGTTTCATTTTTCTACATATTGATGTCCAGTTTTCCCAACACAAATTATTGAAGAGGCAGTCCTTTCCCCAATGTATGCTATGGTTGCTCTTGTCAAATATCAGTTGGCTGATATTTGGATTGATTTCTGGGTTCTCTTCCATTGGTTCCACTGTTCTGAGTGTCTATTTTTATGCCAGTACCATGCTGTTCTGGTTACTATCAATCTGAAGTATAATTTGAAGTCAGATAGTGTAATGCCTCTGGCTTTATTTTTTTGTTCAGGTTTGCTTTGGCTATTCAGGGCCTTTTGTTGTTCCATATGAATATTAGGATACAGTAATTCTCAAATACCAGACCCTATAGAGCAGACTGAGAAGAAATTCCAAGCAACTATCTTAAGGAAACTCAATGAGATATGAGAAGACTCAGATAATATAATGAAATGAGAAAAAAATAATCCAGGATATGAAGGAGGAAATTTACAAATAGATTAATGCCTTAAAAAAGAATGTAACAGAATCATGAAACTGAAAGATTCATTGAGCAAAATAAAAATACAAGCAAGAGCTTAAGCAGCAGGCTAGAACAAGCAGAAGAAATAATTTCTGATATCAAATATAGCCTTTTTGACAGAACCCAAGTGGACAAAAAAGAAAAAAAAGAATTCAAAAAAAATGAAGAAAATCTAAGAGAGCTAACAGACAACCTTATGTGAACAAACATTCAAATCATGGGTGTTTGAGAAGGGAAGCAGTAACAAAAAGGCATTGAAAACCTGTTCAACAAAATAATAATGGAAAACTTCCCAGGTATAGGAAGTGACATGGACCTTCAGATCCAAGAGGCCCAAACAGATTCAATCTAAGAAGTTCTTCTCCAAGACACATTATAGTCAAACTGGCAAAGCTTAAAGACAAAGAAAGAATCCTAAAAGCAGCAAAAGAAAAGCATCAAGTCACCTGTAAGGGAAACCCTATCAGACTAATAGCAGACTTCTCAACAGAAACTCTACAGGCCAGAAGACAATGGATGATATATTCAAAATAATAAAAGAAAAACCCCTCCAGCTGAGAATATTATACCCAGCAAAGCTATTCTTCATAAATGAGGGAGATAGTGTATTTTCTAGACAAGCAAAAACTGCAGGACTTCACTATCACACAACCAGCCCTGCAAGAAATTCCCAAGGGAATCCTGCATCTGGAATCCAAAATGGATAATCCATACCATGAATACATTAGAAGGAACAAAACCCACTGGTAGAACAAAAATGCAAATGAGAAAGAGAGAGAAACTAAATCTTACCACCTCAAAAACCCAACAAACATCAAAGACAATCAATAAAAGGGGAAGAAAGTAACAAAAGATATTTAAAGCATCCAAACAAAAATTGATAAAATGCCAGGAGTAAGATAATACCTCTAAATAACAACACTAAATGTAAATGGATTAAACTCCCACTGAAAAGATATAAGACTGATGGACTGGATTAAAAAGCTAGATCCAACTATATGCTGTCTTCAGGAGACTCACCTTTCCTGTAAAGCCACGCAGACTAATAGTGAAGGGATGTAAAAAGATATACTATGCAAATGGAAACCCAAAATGAGGAGGAGTAGCTATTCTTATATTGGATAAAATAGAGTTTAAACCAGAAACCATAAAAAAGAGTTAAAGAAGGCTACTATACAATAATAATGGGACCTATCCAGCAAAAAGGCATAACAATCATAAATATACATGCACCCAACACCGGAGCACTCAGATATATAAAGCAAATATTATTAGGTCTAAAGAAAGAGATAAATGCCAATATGATAACAGTAGGGACCTGAATACCACTCTCTCAGCACTGGGCAGATCATCTAGGCAACAAATCAACAGAGAAACACAGGATTTGAACCACTCTTTAGACCAATTGGACCTGGCAGATATCTACAGAACATTTCATCCAACAATTATAGAATATACTGTCTTCTAATCAGCACACAGAACATTCTCCTGAATAGACCACATGTGAGATCACAAATCAAGTCTTGACAAATTTTAAAATATTGAAATCATTTCAAGAATCTTTTTGGACTATATGGATTAAAACTAAATATCAATAACAAGCAAAACTCAGGAACTATACAAATACATGGATATTAAACATGTTCCTGAATGACCTATGGGTCAAAGAAGAAATTAAACAGGAGATCAAAAAATTTCTTGAAACTTACTAAAATAAAAACAATCATACCAAAACCTGTGGGATACTGCAAAAGCAGTACAAAGAGGGAAATTTATTGCAATAAAAACTTACATCAAAAGAATAGAAAGATTTCAAATAACCTAATGTTACACCTCAAAGAACTTTAAAAACAAGAAGAATCAATCCCAAAATTAATAGACAGAAAGAAATAATTAAGATCAGAGCAGAACTAAATGAAACAGAGATCCCAAAAACAATATAAAAGATCAACGAAAACAAAAAATTGGTTTTTGAGAAGATAAACAAAATTGACAAGTGGTTAGCTACGCTAACTAAAAAAAGAAGAGAGAAGACTCAAATAAAAAAAGCCAGAAATAAAAAAGGAGACACTACAACCAATAACAGAAATACAATCATTAGAGGCTATTATAAAAAAACTATCTGCCAACAAATTTGAAAACCTGGAAGAAATGAATAAATTGTTGGACACATACAAACTACAAAGACTCAAACAAGAAGAGACAGAAAACCCGAGCAGACTAATAACAAGCAACAAGATTGAAGCAGTAAGCAGTAGTCTCCCAAGAAAGAAAATCTCAGGACCAGACGGCTTTACTGCTGAATTCAGCCAGACCTTTAATGAGGAATTAATACCAATTCTCTTCAAACTGTTCCAAAAAATTGAAACAGAGGCCATTCTCCCAAACACATTCTGTGAAGTCAGCATCACCTGATACCAAAACCAGACAAAGATACAACCAAAAAAAAGAAATCTACAGGTCAATATCTCTGATGAACATAGATAAAAAAATACTTAATAAAATATTAGTAATCAGAATACAGCAACATATCAAAAAAATAACACACCATGATCATGTGGGATTCATCACAGGGATATAAGGAGGGTTCAACATATGCAAGTCAATAAATGTGATACATCACATCAATAAAATCAAAGAAAAAACCATATAATTATCTCAACTGATGCTGAAAAAGCATTTGACAAAATTAAACATTGCTTTATGATAAAGACACTCAGCAAATTAGGTATAGAAAGAATCTCAACACAATAAAAGCCATATATGACAAACCCACCACCAGTACCATCATGAATAGGGAAAAGCTGAAAGCATTTTCTTTGAGACTGGGAACAAGAGAAGGATGCCCACTCTCACCACTCTTATTTAACATAGCTGTGGAAGTTCTAGCCAGAGCAATTGGGCAAGAGAAAGTAATAAAGGGCATCCAACTTAGAAAAGAAGAAATCAAACTGTCCTGTTTACAGATGACATGATCTTATACATAGAAAAACCTAAAGACTCCACCAAAAAACCTCTTAGAGCTGGTAAATTCAGTAAAGCTGCAGGATATAAAATCAATATTAAAAAGTCACTAGCTTTTCTATACACCAACAATAAATTAGCAGAAAAAGAAATCAAGACTCTACCAAAAAACTCTTAGAGCTGATAAATGATTTCAGGAAAGTTGCAGGATACAAAATCAATACCGCAAAATCAGCAGCGTTTTTATACTCCAATAATGAGCTAGCAGAAAAAGAAATCAAGAAAGCAAAAACATTTACAATAGTCACCAAAAAAATAAAATACCCAGAAATCAATTTAAACAAGGAGGTGAAAGATCTTTACAATGAGAACTAGAAATCACTGCTGAAAGAAATTAAAGTGGACACAAAAAAATGGAAAGACATTCCATGCTCTTGGATTGGAAGAATAAACATTGTGAAAATGTCCATACTACCCAAAGCAATCTACAGATTCAATGCAATCCTCATGAAAATATCAATCACATTCTTTGCAGAAATTGAAAGCCAATTTTAAATAATCAGCAGTTGTTTCCCTACATTTTAGCTAAATATTAGCATACAGGACACATCATTCTTTGTAATGACACTTTTTGGGATCTTTGTTTATCCACAGGTAACCACATGGAATTGACCTTCAAGTGCCCATGTGATAATTTTACAAATAAATGAATCATGGATGCTAAATATCTACATACGGGGCTAAATTATCAATAAGGGGATTTAGAAATGTCTAAATAGTCTTGACTCTTATGGTTCATGAGTCTATTGCCTGTCCAGATAAGTGCTTGTGGCAGTATGCAGAAGAGAGTGGGGATAAGGTAGATAAAATAACTGTGTGAAAGGTCTTTTTATTTTCCCCATAAAAAGCACCGAGTTTAAATATTTTCTAAAACTATGTGTATGGTACTCCATGTAATTAAGGTGCAGGGGTCCTAGCAGATGAAACACAAATGTGGACTCTCTATTAAACACTTAGGGAAATGAAGCAGTTTGATCATCAAGAAAACATGCTGCTTGTGAGTCTTATGGGGCAATAAAAATTGGCAAAATAAACAATTCTAAACACCTTCATAATCATCATGCTGAAAGTATACCTGTACTCCAATGTCTATTGCAGCACTATTTATAATAGCCAAGAGTTGGAACCAGCCCAAATGTCCATCATCAGATGACTGGATAAGGAAACTGTCTTATATCTCCACAGTGGAATACTACTCTGCTATAAAAAAGAGTGAAATACTACCATTCGCAACAACATGGATGGACTTAGAAAAAATTATATTGAGTGAAATAAGTCAGGCACAGAAAGAGAAATACCACATGTTCTCACTTATGTGTGGGAGCTGAAAATAAATAAATAAATAAATAAATACATATACAAACAAACAGTGGGGGGATGGGGTGGGAAAGAAGACACAATAATCACAACAATTCCTTGAACTTGCTAAGACAAGTGAATAGATATGATGTTGATGGGTGGG
>NW_007732644.1:92423-93033 GCF_000696425.1 Galeopterus variegatus
GTGTGGGAGCTGAAAATAAATAAATAAATAAATAAATACATATACAAACAAACAGTGGGGGGATGGGGTGGGAAAGAAGACACAATAATCACAACAATTCCTTGAACTTGCTAAGACAAGTGAATAGATATGATGTTGATGGGTGGGAGGGGGGAGAGGGAAAGGGGAAAGAGGAATCAGTAAAGGGACATGAAAATCAACTGCACTGTATATTGATAAGTTAATAATAATAAAATAAATAATAATAAAAAATAAAAATAAAATAATAATAATAAAAAAAGACTCTGAACAGGGAAGGAGCCCAATGACTCTCCCTTACCTTTCTTGGTTTCCATGCCAGATGCCAGGGCAGCTGTGGTGGTTGGTCTCAGCTCAGAGCTAGTCTGAGGGGTCATGTTTGCTTTGGCAGTATTGGCCTTTCCTTTCTTGTCATTCTTGGAAGTGTCACTAGGCACATCAGCTATGTCACTCTGGAACAGAAACCTTTATATTGACCCAAACGAATGCCACTCAAGATCAAATATCTTGCAGACTCTTTATTTTACTGAGTCCAGTCTCTACCACTCAACTTCTCCAATTCCCTTTCCCAGACTTCCACTCTCTTAAAGAA
>NW_007732644.1:93956-94984 GCF_000696425.1 Galeopterus variegatus
ATCCTGGATGTTTTCCATTTCATTTCCAATGGGGCAGAGGTTCCCAGATATGAGTTAAGCCCCTGGTGATGAAGTGGGGTTTTCTGACGGTGGTCACATTTTATTAAATATGCTACACTCTTGAAGACCCTTGACACTTTGGTTGAACTGATAAATTCAACTTTAAAAACTCTCTTTAAACTTATATATTAATTTATTACTTTTCCTTGGTTTTGTAATCACTGTTTGACAACCAAACTTCCCCAACTCGGATGTCTTTCATCAATCATTTCTACTTACAGTTTCAATGCCCATAGCTCTCATTTGGTCTGCTCTTTTTTCTGTAATTGAAAGAAATTTCTTTGGATCTGATAAAGCATCCACAATATCTGGAAAAAGAAACCAATGAGCTGTTAATTCTCTGTTTCACTAAAAATATCCAAGAATATCTAGCTAATAAACTTTTCATAATCCTGCACACCTCTTATGCTTTTTGTTAAGCATTTTCTCCTAGGACATAAGACTCAGTGAGGAAAATACAGTTAGTTGCAGAAAACCAGAAACAAGGCAAGGGTCAAAGACCAGAAGATTTTCTCTTGTTTTCACCTTAATTTTTCCCCAAATAAAGAAGACAGCATGGCAGGGCAAACCAAGTGAATGCCTTGGGTTCATGACTCTTCATTTAACTGGGTGACTTTGAGCAGTTGATGAATGTTCTCGACCTGAGTTTCTTCATCTGAAAATTAGGGCAGATACCAGCTACTCTGCCATGTTATTGTGATAATCCAGTGAGATGATGAACATTAAAAGTACTTGAAGCATAGTAGGTGCCACTAGCACTAAGTCTTATTTTTAGATACAGAAGGCTAAAGCATATTTAAAGTCAATTTTGGCTCCATGGTAGATAAAATACTTCTCCAGTGTTTTCTCAGCTACAACTTGCACTTAAAAAACAGTAAAATTTCATCTTTTGTACTGTTTGAAGAGTTCCAAGTGCTTTCGGAGTTTCATATAATTTTGCAAAATTAACCAATGTTACAGAAAAAAAA
>NW_007732644.1:95063-127914 GCF_000696425.1 Galeopterus variegatus
AAAAAAAATAACTATTCTCATCAACTTAAAACACTACATAATTTACAAATTTTAAAAATTGTGTCAGTTTATAAATTTTTCCCTAGCAGAATCACCTTCCATGTTACATTCTTAAGATAATTTTTCTCAGAACACAGAACACATACTTCTTTTTTCTTTTCTATTTTATATGATAGAAGATAACATATGCACATAAGTAAACATTCAAATACGTAAAACAAAAAGTTAAAACTTCCTCTCCTGCCAGTCCTACATCTGAAAGGTAATTGTTGTTAACCATTTTTTGCATCCTTCTAGATATTTTTTAGACTCCAAATGAGTTCATAATTTTCTGCATGAAATCAAGAAAAAAAATTGGGGGAGGGGGGAAGGAGGAATTGGTAAAGAGACACGAAAATCAACTGCACTATATATTGATAAATTAAAAAATTAAAATAAAAATAAATTTTTTACTTCATGTATCTTGGAAACACTTCCATGTTGGCAATATAGATCTACCATATTAATTATAAGAGCTAACTAAATATTACATTTTCTGAGTGGTGATAATTTCTTTAACCAGTACCCTATTGATAAGCAGTTGGAGTCTTTCCAGTTCTTTGCTATTAAAATATTGTTGTAGTAAATGCCCTTGAACATTTCATAGCATACCCTTGTATATGTTCATGCAATAAATTCATAGAAGTTAGAATGATGGGTAAGGGTATTTGTTTTATGGTAGTTATTGCCTCAAAAATGCCATATATTCTCTTCAGGCCCCTAAACTGATTGTACGTCACAAAAGATAAACAAGTGATTGTTTCCTAACAATCTAGCCCTGTGGTTCACTCACTAAAATGTGCCAAAGGGACTGAATATTAGGCACAGTATATATATCAATTTGAGAGGTTTAGAACAGGTAGGCCTTCTCCAATTATAAAATCAATAAAGCAAGGCATTAAAGAATGAAATGATCCATAATCCTTCCATCTTAACTAAGCTACTTCCATTTTTGTATATTTTTGTGTAATTTTTTCATATGAGTACATATTTTACATAGTTTAAAGTTATATAATTATCTTTTTCCATAATCCTTCCATCTTAACTAAGCTACTTCCATTTTTGTATATTCTTGTGTAATTTTTTCATATGAGTACATATTTTACATAGTTTAAAGTTATATAATTATCTTTTTCATTTATTATTAGGCTATTATTATAGCTGTATAGTTCTGAAAATTATCTTCAGTGAATGAATAATGTCCCTTTGACTTTATGTATCAAACTATTCCCCACTGGTAGCTATTTAGATGGGTTTTCAATTTTTATATGAAAGATGACTTTTTCAAGGAACATCTTAGTGCAAAAAACTATTTCTTCATCATTTTCTTTTTTCATAAATTTAATAGTCCAGTTGCATAATACTGCAACTTACATGCCTGATGGGCATCCCTAACAAAATTTATTCTTAGTAAGCTTTACAATAGCTACTGAAGAATGATTTATGGAAAAAATGAGTAAGAAAGCAGAATTTAAAGAGCATAGTGAGTTAGATAGTGCCCTCAAAATTCCTGTCTCAGAATGTGATCTTATTTACAAATAGGGTCTTTGTATGTGTAATTAGTTAAGGACTGAAATGAGATCATACTGGATTGGAGTGGGCCCCAAATATGATGACTAGTGTTCTATTAAGTAGAAGAGAGGACACACAGAGACAAGGAGAAGTCCATGTGATGATGAAGCCAGAGACTGAAGTGGTGCAGCTACAAGTCAAGGAATGCCAAAGGCTGTTGGGAGCCACAGACTCTAGGAAGAGGCAGGGAAAGATTCTTCCCAAGAGCCCCCAGAGGGAGCACAGCCCTGCCAACCCCTTGGTTTTAGACTTGTAGGCCCCAGAACTATGAGAGAATAAATATTTGTTGTTTTTATCCACCCAATTTGTGGAAAATTTTTTATAGCAACCCTAAGGACCTAATACAGAGGGTGAATAAGACAACTACAAATTTGATTAGTAAGAGATTGAGAAAAAAAAATTTTGCTACTTAAATCCTTGGGTACACATATTTCATACAAAGTCATGTGCTTCGGCTTACAAGGCAGGCTGTTTCACTGCTACCAAGGGAGAGCCCACCAGCCCCTGGAGACCTCCCAAGTTCTTGCAATGGTTCAACCTTGGGTGAACCCCACCTAGAATCCCAATGGTTTTCTTCCTGTTTTGACTCCACATTTTGTTTTGTACCCCACAGGCGAGCTGACTGAGTTGTTCTTGCAGGCCATCTGTTGTAGGATTATGTGGATGTTGCCTAAATTATACAACAAAAGAAGAGGCTGCACATTTACCCGTTAGTTGGATATATATCATTACTTAAATCTATCCTGAATTACCAATATTAACATTTCTAGAAACTATTGGGGACTTCTGCTGCCAGATCCTGAAATCCTGCCTTGAGTTTTATTTTTTGAAATGTCTTATTTGCAGTTATATATTGCCTTTAAAAAATAATATAGTATAATAATAATGCAATAATGTTCTTGACCAAATTGCAACAAAAATACATAATTTATAAACAAGGTTTGTTCAAATTAAATCCCATGGGACAAAAAGAGATTATGAAAGGACCAAATGCATTGGACAAGGTTAAAGTTAGCAGGGAATTTGAAATGTGTGCTTCACTCCTGGCAATTTCAAATAACAGTACTTCTAGGATGTCAAATTTTGTCATGTAGTCACAGGTGCTTACTAGCTAGAGTAATAGATCAATGTGGAATGGTGGCAATTGAATTCCCGGGGCACTTCCACCTTTTTCAGCAAAAGGTTCAGCATTATGGAGCCAAAGCCTGTCTTGGCCTCTTTTAGATTATTTTTCCATTATAACATAGTTTCTCCTCTGGCCAGAGGCATATACACCTAAGACATACAGATAGACGGGTAGATAAGTAAAGTGCTACATATCAAAAAAGGAAATTGAGGGGCCGGCCCGGTGGCGCACTGCTACAGTGCGCCGCTTGGGAGCACAGCGGCGCGCCCGCCCGAGGGTTCGGAGCCCACATACAGACCGGTTCCCACTCACTGGCTGAGCGAGGTGCGGGGGCAACACCGAGGGTTGCGATCCCGTTGCCGGTCCCGGTCCGGTACGGGCGCGACACTGAGGGTTGCGATCCATTGCCGGTCACGAAAAAAGACACAACAGGGAAAAAAAAAAAAAAAGGAAATTGAGGGGCCGGCCCGGTGGCGCACTGCTACAGTGCGCCGCTTGGGAGCACAGCGGCGCGCCCGCCCGAGGGTTCGGAGCCCACATACAGACCGGTTCCCACTCACTGGCTGAGCGAGGTGCGGGGGCAACACCGAGGGTTGCGATCCCGTTGCCGGTCCCGGTCCGGTACGGGCGCGACACTGAGGGTTGCGATCCATTGCCGGTCACGAAAAAAGACACAACAGGGAAAAAAAAAAAAAAAAAAAAAAAAGGAAATTGATTTTTAATAACCACATTTAAAACAATGTGTAACCAGAGAATGAGAAGGTATACCTCACATTTCTCACACCTATATACTTGTATAACTCTATTTCGAAATATTATTTATTTTTTCCTTGCCTCAGCACAGGAAAAAAAAAGTAGTTAAATAAATCTAGCATATTCTTGGCCAAAGTTTTGTGTGTTCAAGTAAACCTTGTATCTTTCTTTGGTGCCAATATGACATTTCACTGGGCATTTTTCCTCTTATTGGGGGTACACTGTGGCTGGTTATATCCCATTTAGTTTAGCAACAGGAAAAACCACTGTGACAAGAATTAATTTTAAATGCTGGTCATTATTCATTGGCAGGTAAATATGCCTGTCTAGAGACTAGCCACATTGTACATGTAACAGGGCAAAGATGTATGCACACCAATTTCTGACTCTACAGTACCCACAGGGTGAGCTAAAATAGCCTACATACTTGGACTCCACGACATGGGCTCTGGAACCTTTCTTTTTGAAAAGAAACCAGTTTGCTTTATCTCATTTACCTCCTCCTTCTAGATTTAACCGAGGCTTTCTGTATTTGTATTTTTTAAAAATACCATCTATTTTTGGGTTTAGTGACAGTTCCAAAAAGCAAGTCTCTCCTAGTGATGATTTTCCTCCCCTCCTTCTAGCCCTTGCCTCCTCACTTCTATATAGACTTGTAAACATCAATTTAAGCATTTCTAAAAACTGACATGAAGTTAGTGATTCCTTAGTACAGACTTCCAGACACTTACTGACTTTTCAGGAGAACTTGGTTTTTGTTGGTTTGTTTAACCACTGCTGTTCAAGGCATTTGGGAGCCTCAGTTGTGAGGACCAACCACGGCACCTAGACTCCCCCACCCCACCCCTATGTGGTTGCTCCGGACCAGGGTCCCCACTCTACTTTTTCTAAGTTATCAAGAAGCAGAGGCAGAAGAAAAATACATGTTCCCTTATTGGCTGCTAAGTGGTGCTAATAAACATCAATAAATCCCATAACTACAATTTTAGACTAGCTCTTTCAGCTTCTACCAAATGATTAAGCATTTCCTAAAATGCTTTTCCTAGAATGCTAGAGGTAGAGTAGGTGCTCAGGGCAACAGGATCCTGAGGACAAATCAGACTGGGAAACACCCAAGCCCTTCCCCTCTTTGCAGGCATTTACGGGGCATCTCAGGGAACTGCACAATAAGAAGCCTGGTTAAATTTGCTGAGTCTAGTAATTTCCAATGTGTTTCACCATAATCCATCCCACGCCCTTCCCCTCCAGAGCTTGTCTTGTAATTCTACCTAATATTTTCTGCAGTTAAGAAAAGGCCATAAAAATGGATTTCACTGCTGGTATCCAAATGGACTTTTCAACAAATATTTAATGGAGATCATGGCACTTTAGCATCCACAAAGGAGAGGATAAAATGGAACAACTTTAAATTGCATCAGGACGTCCTGATATTATACCCCAGGAATGGCATTTTAATTAAGGATGTTCTTCCTCTGGAAGTATCTGATGTAAGAAACAGCCAACTATCTTCATAAAGTGGTTAGAAAGCAACCCCATTATGACCCTGGGTGGTGAGAACAAGAAACACTTCCCCCATCCCCCACCCCCATGACATATCTTTAATTGTGGAGGATCCTAACATTTATAAAGCAAATGTATTTCACAGGGCCTAGCTTCCAAAGCCCAGTTTCAGGTATAGCCTAACTTTTAAAAATTACACATAGAAATATTAAGCTTGCAAAAGACAGGAAACTTTCCCCAGGCTAAAGTCTCTGTTGTAGATAAAGAATTGTAACACAGCAAAATTGCTGGCTCCAAGGGCAGATGTCCTTGGTGCAACCAAACCTAATGATTGTTGCCATGACAATTATCTTACTGTTCTTTTGTAACTACCTATGTTCCTTTTCTGTAACTTTCCTGCCTGAAGAATAAATACAGAGAGACGACCAGAGTTCAGTGTTAATTTTCTGAGGAGGAATGCCTCTCTCTTGAGGGTTCCTGGAAATTAACCCCTTCAGGGCTTCTCACTGCTCAGAAGAAATGGGCTTTGAGTAATCCTTTGCATCTCCATCACCCTGGGGGAGAGGTGACATTTAATCTTATGGGAGACCAGAAAGGGAAATGGGCAAATAAACAAAGGGTCATTCCTCTTTGCTTGGGTAAAATAGCATAGATGCAGAAAAAAGAGATGAAATCTACAGTTACAGAAGCAATGATAAGCACTTATCACTGAAGTGCTGAGAGGAATGAAGTGCTGAGAGGCCCATGAAACACAGCTCCTAGTGACATTTAAACACAATGCTGATGCCCCATCTGTTCCAGAAGTGTAGACTCAACTCTCTTATTTGCTTTCCTCCCTACCACTTAGTAACAATAGAAGGAATACAAAAGAAAACCCACCCAAAGCAACAGAGGGGTGGGAAAAAAGAAATACCAACACATTTAATTGTCATTAGCCCTGGAACTCTTTCCTGTCACCAGGAGCAGTGGCTAGCAGTGATAAAGCTATGCAATGAGCAACACCATCATCAGTGGTGTTTGCACCTACAGATAAAGCAGCAAAGTCAAGCCCAGTAGTCCCAGTCTCTGGATTTGACAAAGGACAAATGTCACTTAGCCCCCAACCTACTACTTCTATATCGTGTATGAGTCTGGGAGTAAAAGAGAGAACTGCTTCTCTTTACGTAATATTGAAAAAATTAAATTGAGGCTTTTTGATTCATTCTCAGTCATCTCTCTCCTATATGTAACCATTTTTTTCAAGTCAAAATTTAGTATCCAACAGTTTAGAGATTTCATTGCTGTTTTTCAGCCTGGCCTGCTTAGAAACAGAACTATGAGTTCAGAAGCTCATCTTTGCTCTGTTATTTCTTTGAGTGTTTGGGGAGTTATTATAGTATAGTAATGAGAAGCAACCGCACTGAAATCCCTGCTTCTGCTCCCTGAAGGGCAAGGAAGGGAAACAGGGAACTACTGCAAGTGGAAGAGAAACGGTAGGAATAATGGGCTCGAGACCTAGCTCATGCTGGGAGGGAACTGGGCAGCCCAGAGTCCAAAGTCTCTAAAGACCACCAGAGGCAAGGGGGTAGACTAATTATGAACAATTGCAAAAGAAGCAAATGTTCTCAGCAGTGGGATTCATTATCATATGATGACCTCACAGAACAGGATCCCAATAAATAGGTGACCAGAAGCTCCTATAAACACCCAAGCCCTACCTAAGGAATCATCTGAACTTGGAAAAGCCTTAGGAACGCTTTTCTTGTTTCTATAAAATGATTTCACCCACCTGACATTACTGACATTTAAAATACATTTAAAAATCACATAGAACACAGAGTTGTTATTACTTAATGACAATCATGGTAATGTTATTAAGTATTAGAACTCTGAAATGTCTTAGTAAGCACAGGATTAAGAGATTTTTCTGAAGATGATGAATTACTTATGACACAATCATTTACTATGGCATTTTACACAAACAAAAGGGTAAGTTAGGGAGAAGAAAATACTATAACCAGTAGATTTTTCTTCAACTTGTTAAAAATTAATAGAAATTTTAAAATTAATGGACGGGTTTCTGTGGGTGGGCATTGTTCCAAGGGCTCATCTGATCCTCACCTATGAGGAGGGGACCATTGTTATGCCGTGCTGCAATGAGAACACTGAAAGGTGAAATGGTATGCATAAGTCATTGGAAGTCAGACGGCCAGTATCAGTGTTCTTATGTACCTGCTAGGTGGCCGCAAAGAAACAGCATGCTGTTAGCCAGAAACAGACAGTTTTTGAATCCCCAACCATTACTTACATAGTAATTTATCTAGATGTCAAAATGTACTTGAGACCACTTTGGAAATTATTAGAGAGATCTTTCAAGGAAATTAAAATTTGATTTAAAAAATTGCCTAAGAAAAAGAGGAACAACCCAATTTTTAAAAAAAGATAAAAAACAAAGAATTCTAGAGGGGATTTTTTAGGAAAAGGAATACAAGTGGCCAAGAGACATATGAAAATATGTTCAATCTGATTCATAATTATAAATATGCAAATTGAAATGATGAGGTCCCATTTCCACCATTACTGACAAAAATTAAGAACTTTTTAGAAGCCAAAATTGCTATTGTGAGTGAGAATGTGCAGCCTATGAATAATGTGTGAGAGCACATATAGATCCACCCTAAAAGGCTAGATAGAGACAGTGGTATAGCCACATAATGGAATATTATACAATCTTTAAAAAGAATAAAAAAGCCTTTTATGAACAGACATGAAATGTTCTCCATGATATACTATTCCTTTTTGTTAAATTTAAAAACATGTGTATATACACACACATGTATATGTGTATATATAAATACACACATATACACACACTTTATATTTATGTATGTATGTATTTAGATATATATACCTATATATGCATTATGTTTTATAACCTGTTGTTTTAAGACATTCATTTTATTTTACATTAAATTACATTACAATAGTCCCCCCTTATTCGTGGTTTTGCTTTCCACAGTTTCAGTTACCCACAGTCTATTGTGGACTGAAAATATTAAATAAAAACTTTCAAAAGTAAACAATTTATAAGTTTTAAATTGCACGTTGTTCTGTTTAGCTTGATGAGATCTTGCGCCGCTGTCCAGTTCCATCATACCTGGGCCATGAATAATCCCTTTGTCCAGCATATCCATGTGGCATACACTCCCCACCTGTTAGTCACTTACCTGTTTCAGTTATCAAATTGAACAAATATATACGGTTCGGTACCATCCACAATTTCAGGCATTCAGTGAGGGTCTTGGAATGCATCCCCACTAGGTAAGGATGAACTACTGTATAAGACATTACTTTATTTAAAAATGTTATCAAGAATTATCTAGGGCCGGCCCCGTGGCTCACTCGGGAGAGTGCAGCGCTGGTAGCGCTGAGAGCGCAGGTTTGGATCCTATATAGGGATGGCCGGTGCACTCACTGGCTGAGCGCGGTGCAGATCACACCATGCCGGGGGTTGCTATCCCCTTACCGGTCAGAAAAAAAACAAAAAAAAAGAATTATCTAGATAGCAGGCTTACAGGAAGGGTTGCTTTAATTTTCTTTATTCACTTCTGAGTTTGAAACAAATATTGATTTAAAACTTTTCTCTACTTGTTATTTTCATATTACCTTACAAATACAATTAAATTTGTTCTTTAAAATCTGATTAAAGAAATTAATAATTATTAGTATTTGGTGAACTATAAGAGTTGGGACTTAATCATATTAACATGATTAAGACATAGCAGGGCTTACTGGATCCAAACTTGGGGAGTGATTTTGGACAATCTGTCCCACCTTGGAAGAAGATATAATTTGCCAAATTATTTAGTGCCCTGAAAATGTGAATATTTTCTTTAAGGTGCCAAAATTATTCAATAAGAACCCTTGAGGGTAAGCTACATGACTTTTTCCATTTTACATCTTTTACACAGGCCATTCATTAAGTAGGTACTAAACAATAATGGTTGAATAAATCTTTTCCTGTGAGGAAAAAAACATATTTTTTAAATGAACACATCAATAAAACACTATTTTTCCTGATTAAACTAGTAAATGTTAAAAAAAATTATATCTCAAACATTGCTGATGGGTTATTTCACAATCTGTATCTAAAGCTTTCAATACATACATATTCCTTTATTCAACAAATGCACTTCAAAGAATTCATCTTCAGGAAATGATCATAAATATTTCCAAAGCTTTACATTTAGGGTTCTCAGATGCATGCAATGTTGTTTATAAGAAATAAAAATGGAAATGACCTCAATGTCTATCAATAACTAAATTATAATATACATAAAATGGAATCCTATGTGGCTGATAAAAAGATAAAAATATTTCATATGAGAAAATATTCTCCTTTAAGTGAAAAAAAAGAAATTAGGATTTCAAATAAGTATGCATAATAATATCCAATTTTATTAAAAATGGAATAGAGAAAAGAAACGAGATCAGAAGTAAACAGTAGTCCTCTCTGAGCAGGGGATTTATGGGTGACCCTTATTTTATTCTTTCTGCTGCCAGAATCTCTCTCTGATACATATTTTAGCTACCCTACCATTTACAGAATAAACCTGCTATACATACCTGTGGACCAAAGTAACGAAGACACATTATCTTTCTTTAGCTAAATAAACATCTGATGACATATACTGACAACGTCCTTTCTTTTTCCTAGGAAATGCTGGAGAGTGATTGTGCAGTTTCACTTTGAACTTGTTCCTACAGAATCAACTGAAAACATCTATATTCTGGGAAACATGAACTCTATAGATTTCCTACCCCACTGGTTCAGCACATAATCACTCAGAGCCAAATGCAGGTTAGTTTAACAGATAAAATATGAACATATCATATAAGTGAAGAGGCTGTACAGAAGATCAGAAATTTAGAAAAAGACAGTTCTGGTTGTGTTTTTTTGTCATCTTCAGGTAAGACCTGTAAACCTCATAATGTCTTCCCTAGGTTTCTTCGCATATAAAAGAGATGACCAGATAATTCTGAATAAACTGTCTTTGAATGTCAAATCTGAGATTGACATCCACTGCAGAATCCCGTCAATGTTAACACACAGTACAGAAATGTCAAATTCTTCTGATAAAAAGTAAGCAACCACAATGACATGCTAAAAAAGAACACTTGCAGGACTATTACTAAAGATATTAATTTGGATCCATACTTAAATGTCGACACTGGTAATAAACTGCATTATAAATTCCGATATTTCTTCAGCACAGATCTACATATCGCCCACATCCCTTCTGAACAATTTCACATTTTTAGACTCTTTATGTAAAGTGCTTGGCACAAAGTTCAGCAAACAATTTCGTTCCCTTTTCTGTTCGAATGGCTTATTGCCCAGGAATGAATTGCAGAGTTTCACTTGAAATTTAACTCATGCAGAGACAAAACTTTTAAATCTTCCACCACGTGGGTTTATACAACTATTTCTAAAATGTATTAGGTATTTATTTCATGCTCCCTGCTTCCTAAGCTACAGTATGTGGAACACGATTTAATACATGGGCTGATGCCCGGTGGCCATCCCTGTGCTGCAGTGCAGGCAGGTGTCTGGTTTGCACATGCTGCAGCTGCTGAACATGCTTACAGTCTGCGATCTCCTTTTCTGATCCACTTACCCAGTCCCACAGCACCCCCTCCAGCCTGCTTTATGGGTTCTTCTGTTACTGGATGTTGTAGCTGCTAACGTGCTTGTTTTTATGAAAAATGAAGAGAAAGGAAGACAGAGTCTTTACTTTGCATTTTGTGACTGAAAAATCCTCATAGTTTAATTTACTTTTTGAACCTGTAATCAGGTTGTTAAAGTTGAGGATTAATTGCAGAAAATCTGCCTTCCAGAGAAGTATAAGTTACTAAAAACAAAAAATAAAATAACACCATATTCAACACAAAAAAATAGTGATGTGTTTCCAGTATACCGCAGGAATTATATCTGTATCTACAGACACACACCCCACCAACACCCATGTGCATACACATTTTTGAGCCTTGCTGTCTGCAGACACACACCCCACCAACACCCATGTGCATACACATATTTGAGCCTTGCTATATCACATACTATAAAGATGAGGTCTTGACAAGAATGCTGTGGAGGAAATCTACAGACACACACCCCACCAACACCCATGTGCATACACATTTTTGAGCCTTGCTATATCACATACTATAAAGATGAGGTCTTGACAAGAATGCTGTGGAGGAAGGTAGTATAATCTTTACTTCCCACGTGAGGAAATGAGGGGTTTGAGAGGATACATCATGATCCCAAAGTCACCCAGCCAGCAGTGGAGAGTTAGGATTTGAGTCCTTCATCAATTTGATGCAGTCACTCTGCCATACCGTTTTCTTATGGTTCGACAGATGAGAATATAGGGGATCTTTGTTTTCTTTTAATGTTCTTGGCTTAGGTGGGGGTTATAAAAAGTTGATATGTTTGGGTGTAAGCAAAATCCTATGACTTAATTTAGCTTTTGATTTCTTCTATTGAGTCCCTTAAAGCCAATGCGGATTGATAACTGGGATTTTTTATGATATTGAACTCCCTTGTGGATTTGGAAGACAATTCAGGAATGTTGATAGTTGAGATCAATTTAAATCTTTTAGTGATACAAATTGATAACACTTCTATGGTTTCACACTTCTAGTGTCTTTTCCCCACTTTGATTGCCAGTATAAAATACATCCTGTACAAAACATACTTGTAAAAATTGATAAACAACATAAGATTATAGTATTTTAAAATAAGAAAGGACTTGAAAGATAATTGAGCCTTGCTCTCTCATTTCCCATTATGAAACCTGAAGTTACTATTTATCCTTAATTTCTTCAAGGCTACTAGTGTTTGCAGCACTGGCAGGAAAAGACATTATTATTATTATTTTAAGTATGGGCAAATGTTTTATTATCTTGTAATTTAGAACAAAATTTATATCACGTAATAACTTCGTATAGCATACATTATACGAAGTTATACGACTAAAGTCTCTGTTGTAGATAAAGAATTGTAGAAACTGTCTAATCAAAAATGTTAAATGAAATGGATGTTAACGATTACTACTCCAACCCGTCATCTTTCTCTGTCCCTACCCATAGAATCGGTGAGAAAGAGGAGACCCTGAGAAATAAAGTGACTTTCCTTAATCTTGGAGATTGTCAGTCACAGAGTGGGACCTGGGAATTAGGGATCCTGACTCCTAATCCTGTGGCCTGTCTACTACCTGGGCTGCGTCTGACATCCAGCTCTGCCTGCTTTTAAGAATATAGGGAGTGTATTTGAAGAAATACTTCGTGTATAAAAGACAATTGATAGGTAAATTGGGATTCTCCTTGTTTCCTGTACTCCTCAGTTTTCAACACATTTTGGGATATTAAACAGAGTAATATGGGGCAGCTCGAAATATTAATACACTTTGATCCCAAGACATCTACTCCTGCCAGTAAGATGGGTTGGCTATTTACAACTGGAAGTTATGATTTAATTCCAACTTCGTGAAGATGAGGAGGAGATATCACGCTACAATTCAGTCAACGTGCCTCACTCGTGTTCCTCACGCAGTGAACAGGGGGCTTAGGCTTTGCCACCTTTACCTTGGGAGATTAGTGCAAAATAAAACAAAAACAACCATAACAACTAGAAAGAAAACAAAGCTAAAGAACTTGATATCAATGAAAGGCAATTTGACTTCTGACGAACAGGGAAGGATACAGAATTGCCATCTTGTTTCTGGAGCCAGAAATATTACATATAAAAATCAAGATGGGTATTTTGTTACTCAGCAAAAACAAAGAAGGCCTGAGTCAACTTTCAGATTTTCTAAGAATGTGTGGTGTGAGGGGGCTGCTCATTATGCCAAAGAACACTAGCCATACCAGCAACAGATCGAGCTATGACAAATTGGAAAAGCCAGGGAAGAAAAAGAAGACAAATCACAGCTGTGTAAGCGATTTACACCACATCCTCACAAAAGTGGAGAGAGTGATGTCGGGGGTGGTGTGGTAATGGTATTCACATCACAGGGGAAACCTACGTTTCAAAATGGCTTGTCTTATCAAACCTACGTTGATCTCCCTTAATTTGGTTTCTGTAAGCCAGTTACTCTATTCTGAAAAGGATAATCCCTATTTTGTTAAGAAGCCAATTATCTGTGTCTCATGACAAACAAACGGAGCAGAACCACCTAGAAAATCTGTGCCTAAAGGAGCAGCAAGAAATCATTTTGGCCAAGAAAAGGAGAAAAATGGACATTCTTGGAAACAGCACTGCCAATGTGTGGATTTTTCAATGCATCTTCAATTGACAAAAGAGAAACGAAGGGGAAAATGATTAAGAGATTAAAAACTGAATATTAGAGAGAATGCTGATTGCTTTTAGGATCCAGCATACAGTACTGGGAGAAAAGGGTAAGACACCAGAAACAGTCCATGAAGCACAGAATCTGGAAGTAACAACAGGTGCTGCACTTTTCTGGAGGGACAAGGAAATACTGACTCATTCCTGTAATGACATTTATTGACCTCAGTTTGGTGTGCAGCATTTTATCTGACCTCTTGGCTAAAGGAACAGTGCAAGCTACCAGCTACTGCCAGGGCAGGGAAGAACTCACTATGTAGGATGGTGTCCACAATAGAGGACATAATCTAAGTGCATACTACTTACTGCAAACCTGGAGCTTGGGCTTTGCCATGTAGAAGTTGGGCTCCTCCAAGGATGAAAGCAGGACCAAAACCAACCAGTGCAAACAGAAACAACAATCGTATAATAGCTACTGAAGTCATCCATCAGAAGAGGGGGAAAAGAGCCATTGCGAGTTGAGTGACTGTCCCCCTATCACGTAGTGTCTATGCACTAAAACACAGCCCCGAGTTAGCAGAGTGAGTTGGAGACACTGAAAATGTCCTACCTTCCGAAACACAAATGATTCTTCATTGTAAACTGGATTGAGTCCATTATTCATAACCATGCGAGTTCGGAATTCCTTACGTATGGTGTCAGTTGGCAGTCCGTACATATCCACTTCTACATACGTGCCAATTTTCTTATCTGATAAAAATTGACCTGATATGACCTGCAGCAACACAGAAACAGGGCGAGAGAGAAGTGTAATCATCAGAATAATCAGGAAGTAAGAAATTCTGTTTATTGGGGGAATTTCAATTATCTGGGGAAATAATGTATTTATTTCCTTTTAAACCAAAATATTATTGAGCAACTACTATATATAAAAAAAAATTGTTCTAGGCAGAGGTTCTACCTTCTAGAACTGTCTAGAAAAAGAACAAGAAAAAATATACTTGAATCATATAATGAAAAGAAATAGTGTTTACAGCATCTTCATCTCACCTAAGTGCCTGCACTTATAAAATAAAATGATGAATTCAGACCTAAGATCCCTTCATAGCTGTGAAATTCTATCACATGGTACTTATTACTGAATTATTTTAAAAGCCTGAGAAAGAGACACACAGTAAGGAAAGGAATGCTAGAATTTGCCAGTTATTCTTTATTGACGCTGACATTCATCAGCTATGACAGTGTTATATATTTGCAAAGACCAGTGTTAAATTATATCTACTATAAAGCTATGGAAAGACTATTTTTCGTTTTCTTTCCAAATGACTATAGCAATTTATTAGTTTTTTCACAATATCTAATAGCTAATAATTTTGAAACAACTTTTTTGAGGTACAATCAATACACAATAAAGTGTACATATTTAAAGTGTACAGTTAGGTCAGTTTTGATATAAGAGCACATCTGTGAAGCTATCACTACAGTTAAGGTAATAAATGTTTCCATCTTCCCCCAAAGTTTCTTTATGCCCTTTTACACATCCATCCCTCTTTCCATTTCTCTCTAGAGGCAACCATTGATTGACTATCCGTCACTATAGCTTGCCTTTTGTAGAATTTCGTATAAATTGAATCATATAGTAGGTACGTTTTTGATGATGTCTTTCATCAAAATAGCTAATAACTTTATGAGTGACATAAAAGTATCTCATAAGAAAAAAGGGCATTTAAAGTCAAAGTTGAGAGCAACACAAGGATCTTTCAATCTGACGTTAAATGTTTTATAGTGATTTCTTTCCAGGATCACTTGCATTCACATTTCTACTACTCCATGAGGAGGAAGGCCCTCACCTGCACTGAGCACGTAGCTGCAATAACCCCGTCAACAGGCGTCTCAGAGAAGGGATCAAATGTTCGATCAGGCCGCCTCATGAAATCTGGTTTGAGAAGGTACCTGACAGAACAAAAGCATAGGAGGAGTTTATTTTACTAAAGACTAAAATAGCTTTTACAAAGACTAAAATACTCAGTATCTGAATCACTGAATACTTCCTTTTCCCCATCTGTGATTTAGTAGGTAGGCTTTTAGGCATAGGGTCCTAAGGATTGAAGAGAATGTGCCTGCCCTTTTGGATAATCCTAAAGAGCATCAGTGAAGAAAGAACGTTCTCTCAATTCCAGGATCAGTGACACTAGTACTTCCTGATACTGTCATATTTTCTTGAGCTTTTTTTGTGCCATGGTCTCCTTTAGAGATGTCCTCTTATATGCATAAAATGAAGTATAAACAAAAACAATGAAAAATCAATTACATTAGCAATAGTTATCAAAATACAGAATATACATGTAATATTCTAAATATTTATTAATTATCATTTTATTAATTCATTAAATCATGAGATTTAATGGTAAATCTGATGATGACCATAACTTCAAAGTACTAATGTGCATAAAAATATTTTGACAGATCTAAAACAGAAGTAATGAAATATGAAAGTGTCTTTGATTTATATTGGTGAGAGTCACAGGCACCCCTAATATTACTGTGAATTACTGTTTACATTCATAATTTTAAAAATGTAAAATTTCAGTTATAGGTAGGTGAAAATAAAGGCTGATTATTTCCAGATTTCTAGTAAAGGCGATTAGGCAAAAAAATATATACATAAAACAAGACATCAGATTGTAAAGAAAGAAGTATAAATATTTTAAATCACAGATACCATATCTTATACACAGAAAAGGAATCCACTAAAAAACTTAAATCCACTAAATCTTAAGGAATCCACTAAAAAACTATTAGAACTAATAAATGAATTCAGCATAATTGCAGAATACAAGATCAATATATAAAAATTAAATTGTATTTCTATACACCAGCAATAAACAATCCAAAAATGAAATTAAGAAAAAAATTCCACTTATAATAGCATTAAACAGAATAAAGCATTTTGAAATAAATTTAAAAAATATAAGCGCTACACTATAAACACTACAAAACATTGGTGAAAAAAATTAAAGATCTAAATAAATGAAAAGACATCTTGTATTCATGGGTTGGAATACAATTGTTAAGATGGCAATACTTTCCAAATTAATATACAAATTTATTGTAACCCCTATAAAAATCCCAACTGGCTTCTTTGTAGATATTGACAAGCTGATCCTAAAATTTACATGGAAACTTAACAGACTAAGAATAGCCAAAACAATCTTGAAATATAAGAACGAAGTTGGAGGTCTCACACTTCAATTTCAAAACTTATTACAAAGCAACAGCAATCAAGATGGTCTAGTACTAGCATAAGGATAGACATATAAATCAATGAGATAGAATTGAAAGTCCAGAAATAAATCCATGTATCTAGGGTCAATTGACTTTTGGCAGAATGCCAAGAACATTCAATTGGTTAAACAACAGTCTTTTAAAAAATGGTGCTAGAACAACTGGATGGCCTCATGCAAACAAAACAAAACAAAACAAACAAAAAACTGACCCTTATGTCATACGATATACAAAAATAAACTCAAAACATCACAGAACTAAATGTAAGAGCCCAACCTATAAAATTCCTAAAAGAAAACATAGGGACAAATCTTCATGACTTTGGACTTGGCAATTGATTCTTAGATGTAATATCAAAAGCACAAGCAACAAGAGAAAAAATAGACAAATTGGACTTTCTCATAAAAACTTTGTGTTTCAAAGGACACTATCAAGGAAGTGAAAACACAAGCCACAGAACGGGAGAAAATATTTGCAAATCATATATCTGGTAAGAAGCTTGTATCCAGAATAAATAAATAACAACCCAGTTTAAAAGATGGGCAAATAATCTGAATAGACATTTCTCCAAATAAGATAAACAGCCAATAAGCACATGAAAAGATTCTTAACATTAGTCAGTAGAGAAATGTGAATCAAAACCATAGGTACCACACACACACACACACACACACACACACACACACACACACACACACACACACACAGTCTCTCTCTAGGATAGCTTTAATCAAAAAGTCAGATAACTGTAAGTGTTGACAAGGATGTGGAAAAAGTGGAACCTTCATACATTGCTGGTAAAAGTGTATCCACTTTGAAAAACAGTCTGGCAGTTCTTCAAAGAGGTAAACATAGTTACCATATGATCCAGCAATTCCACTCTTATGTACGTACAGACACCATACAAATGAAAAAAACCATCCACACAAAACTTGCACACAAACGTTCACAGCAGCATTAATCATAATAACCAAAAGATGGAAATAACCCAAATGTCCACTGATGGATGAATGGATACACAACATATGGTATATCCATACAATGGAAAGTTATTCTGCAATAAAAAGTAATGAAGTACTGGTAGGTGCTACAACATGAATGAACCTTGAAAACATTATGCTAAGTGAAAGAAGTCAGTCATAAAAGATCATTATATGAATCTATTTACATGAAATATGTAGAACAGGCAAATATATAGAGACAGAGAATGATCAGTGGTTTCTTAAGGCTGGAGGCAGGAGGTACTTGAGATGATAGCTAAAGGATATGGATTTTCTTTTGGAGGTGATGGAAATGTTCTGCAATGTACCCCAACTACACAATGTCTGTCCCTTATACCCACTGGGCAGTAGTGGTCATGTAATCACACCTTGGCCAGATTCCATAACTTCCCTGAAACTGGTGTAAAAAGTCTTCATCTCTCTAAAAAAAATAAAAACCCATTTTTTTTTTATTTATGAGAATTGAGTATAACCAGAGATAGAAAAAAATCCACAATAATATGAGCAGTATATAAAGGAAAATAAAAGCACTTCTTACAAAACTATAGGTTTTTAAAAAATTTATTTACTAAATAAATAAATTTGCCTCCAATATTTATTTATTTAAATGTTTTGTTTTGTTTTGTTTTGTTGGTTATGAATATTCATAGGGTACAAAGAAAATTGTCACCACTTGTGCCTAAGATGTAATGGTCAGATCCATACTGGCAGCATGTAAAATAATTAAAATTGAGGGGAATAAAAGTTCTCTCTTTATGACTATAACTTTCAGGAATTTTGAGTCTAGATGATGTCAAATTTATTATTATCTTTTAAAACACAACCAAAAAGGGATCCTGAGGCATGATATTTTTCCTTAAAGGAAAGTTTAATGGCCTGTGTTCTAGTTGTGACAAAATTACCATTCATTGTTTTCGAAGTCTGAACAGAAACAAATTATTTAAAAAGTAACCTCACATTTGATAACCCCAGAAAGTATCCTGAAGGACGACACTGGTTATTGGATCACGTATAGAGTTTCCAGAATTTTTCAAATATTAAAGATGATTTTGAACATTCTTCTGTCTCCAAGAGAATGAAACTCAAAATATTAATACAAAAGCTACCTAACATGTAGAAGAGATTGTTTTCTCTATTCAGAGTTTTAAGATTTGGGGTTTTTTTTGTGGCTCGTGTTAGCGACAGGATTAGAAAATATGATAATACAGCAGAAGCTGAAGAGTTAGGATGGAAGGTAGATGGGTAGCTATGGTATGACGCACACTTCTCTAATGGAAGCCCACCAGCCTTGCTGGGCGGGGTGACTGGCGTAGACCATGAAGGGAGGTCATGAAGGGTGTTCTGGCTTTCACAGAGGGCAGCATGTGGATTCTAGCTGCGTGAAGTGAGGGATTCTGCCTCCTGAGGGAGGCAGGGACTCTGGGATGCATACAGCACCGGAGTCGTCTTTCCAGGGCAGTCTCCTGGAGCAGTTGCTGTACAGAGACGCAGCATGCCCCATTCCCCCCGCCATTTCTTCAGGGACAGGAGCCCTTTCTCACCCACCAAAAAATGAGGAACATGATACTGAAGATGTCTCAGTGTCAAAACATCCTTCATAGTCCTTCCTTTCGGATCTGCTTAGAAGAAAACTACTGTGTGAAAGAAGGAATTGATCCGAACTAGAAATGTCACCAGAAAAGGGCAAGAAACCTAACCCAATTCTCCAAAGCAGGCAGGCTTCGGGCTTCAGTGAAATGAGTTCATTTTGTTTACTCAAAAAGAATAAAACAGAGTATGTAGAAGTTCGACAGGTCTGGGATACTGGAATAGGACACTCAGCCGGCTTGTCTTTCTTTTTTTTTTAATTGAAACATAATTTATGGTACATATCTATGGGGTATTGCACTGAATATCAACACCTGTATGCAATATCTGATGCTCAAATCAGGTTTAGTACATTCAAAATTACACAATGTAATCATTTTTTGTGGCCTTTCACCAGTTTCTCATAACCCCCCACCCCCCTCCCGGTGGCCTTGGTTCCATTCTCTCCTTTGGAAAGTCCAACGAATTATTCTGATTGTTGTCATTTTCTTTCTTTCTTTCGATCTGAGCTCGAGGCAGCCTCAGGAAGTGGCAGAGGCTGCCACTCACATAACTGGTGGCCGTAAAGGCCCAGGGCCTGGGCACTGACGGGGAGCTGAAGGCGGAGACTGGTGGGTGCTGGTGCTGGTTTCTTGCGTGTGTGCCTTACGCAGCTGCACAGGGCCCTGACCTTGGAACTTAGAAGGGCCTCATGCTAAGTTCCCTGCTCTGCACCACCATTTCAAAATTCTCCAGATTCTCCATATTTCATTTTCATTTTGCATTAGGCCTTGCAAATTATGTAGCCAGTCCTGTCTGGCGCTTTTGGTACAGGAAATGAACTCTTTCCAGGCATCCAGGTCTGTGTGGGGGCCATGGGCGTAGGCCAAAGCCTATGGCAAGGGAGGGACCCAAGGATTATGTGGGCTGGGGCCCGGGCACTGACGGGGAGCTGAAGGCGGAGACTGGTGGGTGCTGGTGCTGGTTTCTTGCGTGTGTGCCTTACGCAGCTGCACAGGGCCCTGACCTTGGAACTTAGAAGGGCCTCATGCTAAGTTCCCTGCTCTGCACCACCATTTCAAAATTCTCCAGATTCTCCATATTTCATTTTCATTTTGCATTAGGCCTTGCAAATTATGTAGCCAGTCCTGTCTGGCGCTTTTGGTACAGGAAATGAACTCTTTCCAGGCATCCAGGTCTGTGTGGGGGCCATGGGCGTAGGCCAAAGCCTATGGCAAGGGAGGGACCCAAGGATTATGTGTGGACTTTGCAGGACCTTGGAAGGCAAAAGAGGGAAAGGGGAAGGGTCTTCAGCCAGGAAGGTGGACAAGATCCACAAGAATTAGAATATGGGGGTCCTAAGGAAGTACATCCTATTTCATCAACCTTTTTAAAAAAATTTTCAGTGCTTATTTTATTTTTAAAATTTTTAAATTTATTTTTTATTAGCATATTCATTGTTACAAATCATACTTATTCTTTATGCCCCTTATCTAATCTCCCCTCTTTACCATCCCTATTTCATCAATCTTAAGATGCCATTGATTGCTAATCACACTATAATTTTTATTTACCAGCAACAAAGCAAAACCGGCTGCTGATTACAACTGTAAGATGCCACGGATTATAAGTCACATTCAAATTTGAGAATGTTATATAAGTGTGCACCTTTGAATTATAAAATATCATGCTATGTCAATATCAATCATCCAATTTCCTATGAAAGCCTGAAAAGATTTATTAGTTTATTCTATTTTGTTTCGTAAGGAATTGGAGAAATGCCTTTCATTTCGCCATCTTTAAACATGAACCTGTTATAAACTACTGCTTACATTCCTGGTAAAACTCACACGTATGAGGTCCAATAGTGTGGCCTCCAAAAAGATCAGCCCACGGGGCAGAGAGGGTATTCCCAGGTGGGTTTCTGATGTTTTGTTACTGTTGCTAGATCCCGGGAGTGTTTGTGTGCTTTGCACACTGGTGTTCTATATAAAACAGCTATTGTTTGCTATGCTGGAACTAAAAGACACAGAATGCCTCTTTACAGAAACACGGCCCTCAGAAACAGCCCACGAGGATTTTTAAAAAGTCCCTGTAGGTGGACGGAAAAATGACAAAGGCAACACAGTGAGAGGCATGCAGTGTCCCAGGACTTTGTGACCTGGACTTTGCGACCTGGACCCGTGCTCCTGCCGCTGGCTCCTGCACCCCAGACCCGTGCTCCTGAGCACCGGCACTGTGCTCCTGCACCCCGGACCCGTGCTCCTGCGCCCCGGCACCGTGCTCCTGCACCCCGGACCCATGCTCCTGCGCCCTATTCTTGCATGTTGCTGGCCCCTGAGGGGCACATTTGCATAGGAGAGGATGATTTCTTCTCTTCTCTGTTGGTGACAGCCTTTGCCTCAAGCTGGCTGTGAGGAAAAAGGAATCAAGGGACACAAAACTGAACAATACCACCAATGCCTCAAGTTGGGCTGTGGCACTGCACGGTCTATTTTTAACCCTCTCTGGTGGCTTGTATGTTTTTGGTCACATGGCCTCAAACTCATCAGCACAGAATTCAGGCTACAGTAGCATCACTGCCCTTTTTTCTGAAGGTATTTCACATTACACGAATGCACTTAAAATGAACAGTAGTGCAGAGTTAGATGCTGACCATACTAACAATGGCAATGCAGAAACTCCTCAAAAGAAATGCAGAACATATAGAACTCTGTTGGGACCTTTTTAATCTAGAAACAGTTCTTCCTGCATCATGACAGTATACCAGGATCCACTGTCGGTGATCCTGAGGTGTGCATAGAAAGTCATTTAAGTACATTGTCACTGAGCCACTTGCAGTGTTCCTAGAAGTGAGCACAGCCAGCCCCGGCAGGTCTTGTGGGAACCACAAGTGCTGCAGCTGCCGCCCAGGCTCCTTTTCTTGGCCGCTGGTGGGTACAGGGATCGAGCCCTAGACCTTGGTGTTATCAGCACCAGCTCTAGCCACCTAAACCAACCAGCCGGCCCCCTAGGCTTCTTAAAGGCCCATTTTCAGCACAGCATTCATTGAATTTTGCATGGTCTCTGTGTGTAACCAGTAACATCTTTAAGCTTTTCTTAAATCTCCCTTTTGCATAGAGATTTGCAGTTCCTAAAGTACTTCCACAAACACTCATTCAACCCTACTGAACTGTCACAACTATTAAAGGAAAAATTTATCCAAAGTAAAGATGGGAAGGCACATTTTATTCAAGGGGGTCATGGTGATAGGTATAGGGCCTCAATTCTGACTCCAATGAGGACAAGTGGGGATTTATTGCCAAGGAGCAGGGTGAAGGGTGAGTGGATGGAAACTTACTAAGGGGAAACATCAAGGATAAGGGGTTTCTGGCTAACCTGACTTGACAGCATTATTGCTAAAGGCAGGCCAGGTGATAAGATATCCAGAGGGGCCAGATACCAAGGGTGGGGGATTTTCCCTAAAACTGACTTAGCAGGATTCTTGGTCAAAACAGATTCTACAAGAATAGAGAGGAAGGGCCAAGGTTGGGCCTAGTGAAAAAGAACTTGGTTATAGTCAAAGGAAAGAGTCTTTGTCAATTCCCCTTCATGTTCAAGGAAAGAGACATTCTTCTTTCCTTTGAACGAAACCCCCATATGGCAGGTGTTACTGTCTTCATTCTATCACGCAGAGAATCAAGGTTCAGAGCCTAACATACCTGCCCAAGGCAGCAGAGCTGGTACTCTAAGAAGCGGGATTCATCCTCAGGTCTGCAGAGGCCGAGCCTCTGGGGCTGAATTCACCGCCTGAGCCCACCACTGGGGGTCTATCAAGCAATTAATGTGCAAAATCTCCTGGTTCTGAACACCTGGCATTAAATAACAAAACAGCTTGAACAAAATTCTGAAATATGTGTTTGGCCTTTTTCTTCCTAATAGTATGATTTCTATCTCTTTCAAAGCACACAGCAGAGGAAGCTGTTGTGTATGCTCAGCTATGCGTGTGGTGGGTGATTCATGTGACAGGGCAGTCACTCACGTGTGTAGTCACACTGGCAGGGAATCAGCCGTCAGGCAGGCAGAGGTAGTGAGTGTGTGCTTTGAAGAATCATTCCTAACCCACAATGGCTAAAAAATTGTATCTTGACCAGCTATCTTCAGTGATGAAAATTAAGACACCCAACCAGAGGAACCACCATGAAATGAAGTACTTCCTTACAGTAGCATTACCGGATGGGACGGATCCATCCACCAGATTAGTCTAGAGGCCTTTGGACTGTGGTCTGGGATTATTTACTTGTAGTGCTGTTTGGGGACAGATGGGTGGGGAAAAAGTGGACACACACCTTTTTCATCTCTATAGAATCCTAACTTTGCATTTCATATAACCTTTTAGCATTTCAGTGGATTAACATTTCCTATTTCACTTCTTGGTTCACAGATTTTAACGAGTGTTATGTAGGTAAACTAGAATGACATTCATTGCATTATTCTTTGATAACTGTTATTACAAGATATACAAAAGGATAAACAGATGACGAAGGTGTATTCCCAACTGAAATAAATTCAATTTGACACCCACAACTTCATTATATATGAAATTAACTTCATTCCTATATTTGTCCTAGGGAAAATACACATATTTAATGTCTGTTTCCAGTTAATGTCCAAATGAGCAGAGATCATTACCTATCCCTGATATAAACATCTCCACTATTAAAGTGAGAGACTTAAATTCTAGAGTGCATATGATAAACTGCTTAACTTCTGGTTAAAAAAAAAATCTTGCTTAGTAAAACGCAGATGTGAAGAATGTATTTGCAAATATAAAATATCTAGGAATTTCATTTGTTTCTAACACATTCCTCAAATCCAGCTTAAATTCAGCAGCCCCTAATTAAAAATGACATGGTTTCATTATAGCTGTAGCATGGAGTTCTGAAACTAGGTGACAATAGTTTAAAACACATTACTCACCCACACGATCCATTATACTCAAATTTTCCCTGATTCAATTGCATCGCTAAATCTGTCAAGAGACAAAAATAATTTAGCATCCTGTCTCCCTGGACAAAGAAGATACTAATGGGGTGATTTTAAGCAATGGAAATCAGATACTGCTCCTAGGCCCAAAGGCCCTTTTTAACACCATGAGATACCACTGGTTCTATTTAAGGCATGAAACTCTCTTCCATGTTGAAATGACCTTGCGGTTAATTTAAATTAAACGTAAAATGTGTTTTCATAAAGATCATGCTAGGATTGCTTTAAAAAGTGGATTCAGTATATATCAGTCATATGATTGTCCAGTTAGTGTTGAGAATAAAGATGTCCAACCTGCTACACAATTGGAGAGCAGGTGCCTCATGATTCCAGAGGAAGGGGACACCAGAGATACCCAGTAGGGCCAGCGTGAATATAACACCCAATAAAAAAAAATAATAAAAAATGAACTAAGTAAGTATCACATAAAAACTGGTGGCTCATTCCCAGTGTGAGACTTTATGGAGAATTCTTCTAGTGAGATCTACACTGGCAGGGCATGGCTTATGATTTTTCTCTTGCACGTGTACACAATCTTCTTTCTTCTCATCAGCAAATGAAATGGGGAAAATGATGGATTTTTTCCTTCTTTTTAAAAATGTTATGGCTAAACCTAACATAGAATAAAACATAGGCTGGCCTGGTGAATAAACTGTGTTATGATCATTTAATCTACAGAACGGACTCACTGACAACCGAGAATACAACTTAATCCCTGTTTAAGTAAATAAAATCAGCAGTGCCTTTTTATTGTATTGGTAACTAGTCTAATCTGGCAAGGACTATGGGGACACCATGCAGAATGATGACCCCAGTGGGAGGTTCTGGTCACTGAGGGGACTCCACCAAGGGGTGGGAAATACAGTCAGCTCAAGCTTATGCCAAAGGGATGAATGTCAGAGGAACTTTCAATCAGTTCAGATAATAGGAACAAAGTGGATGGGAATTCTCAAAGTATGGTGGGTAGACTAGAAAAGGAAAAGGTCCCCAAATTGGGAAACATTAGAAGTACCTTCATACAGCAAAGGACTGAAGAAGAAAGAGTTTTTGTTTTTTTAGGTTTTATTTTGTTTGACCAATTTCAAGAACCATGTAAATTAACTATGTACAGGCAATAGGCTTTGTAGCATGTTTCTATCTATTTTGCTATCTCTCATCTTAACTCTTAAGCAGACCTCAAAAACTTAAAAAATTTGTTTATGCATTTTAAAAAATTCATTCTTCTCCTTTCAGGAAAAAAAAAAGAATCATTATATATTGGAAACCCACTTTTGAATACACTTGGGAAAACCAAGTTATATATTAGTATTTCTAAGAATATATTACTCCTTATACACCATTTTAGTGGAGTTTGCTCCAAAATATTCTGTACTTTTATGGTGAGGTGCCACTGTGTTACTGATATTTGCTGAACATTCATAGTGTTCAGGGTACGTCAAAAGAGAAATGAGTAGTTACTGTATAAAGATATTCAAGGGCCAGCCCGGTGGCGCACTGCTACAGTGCACCGCTTGGGAGTGCGGCGGCACTCCTGCCGAGGGTTCGGATCCCACATACAGACCGGCCGCTCACTGGCTGAGCAAGGTGCGGGCGCAACACCAAGGGTTGCGATCCATTGCCGGTCACGAAAAAAAGACAAAAAGGAAAAAAAAAAAAAGATATTCAAATCCTTCTCACTTAATCCTGCCTCTGGAAATCAAGAAAACAAGTTTGATCCAAAAGGAAGAACAATTAGAAATATTTCAGAATAGGGGATAATGTTTAGTAGAAGAGTCATGGCATTTATGAAAGGAATTTCAATTTAAATCAAAACATTTTATTTTCTACCATTGTTTTACTGCTCTATTTTGGTTTTTTAATTTCTCACCATTATATAAATACAACACATTGTTTTGCCATATGTCTGCCTCCCTTAAAAAATGCCCACAGACAACTGATGGCAACTGCTTTGCACCATCCTGTCAAAGCGTTCTCATGGAATTCGGGGTCACTGGACATCAGTTCCTACCTGGGGTTTGATAGTTCAGTGAAACCATCTGGCAGCCAGCGTTCCAGAAAATCTGAGGCATGTAATTACTGGAATCTACTCGGCCTCCCTTGGGGTAAATGCGACTCATTTGCCGTTTGTTATAACTGTGTAATTTATTAAGGAAAACAGAAAAAAGTGTTCTACAGCAGAGATAAATAAACAGAGCTAAAACAAAGGTCTAGGCCAACAATGACAAACATGTAGACAGCACAGAGCAAATTTCACATTTATAAATGATTAAGAGAAAAAAATCACAATTCATGTGTGGGTTATAAAAACAATTCACATTTGGGCAGATTGTCGCTGCTGCCATGATCTTTCACACATATTCTATTAGCTCTACAACCTTATTTATATATTAGCCATTAATCTATTTCAGACTCCTGCCAAACCAAAAGCACACTCACTCCACCTGATACATTAGGATACTTTACAAATTCAATCGCATGTGTCTTCAAGTAGCCAAGACCCACCGATTCATTAAAAGAAGACATGTTGTAATGAATGTTGCGTTCTGTAAAAGAAAAGCAAAGATGCACTCAGAAACCCTGCCATCAAACCCTCACAGAAAGACAAGCAATAAACATAATTACATCCTGAATCACTAGGCTTTGGAGGCCAATGTTACATTATCCTGTCAGTAGCTCCTGTTTCATTAACATCCTGTGGATGGAGACTGCTGACTTTAAAAAAAAAAAGTGTGCTCGATTAAATTTGAAATCCCTAAACAAATTATGTGTACCCCAATTGCCATGGCCACCCTTGAAATATGTATTTTTGATGATGATGATGATGGCTTCTCACCCCAGAAATGATTATGAAAGGTTTTTAAAAACTTCATGTTTTTGAAGACAGGCTTTTGATTAAAAGAAGTATTCTAAAAGCACGCAGAGCACTAACAAATCCATAGTCTCTAGAGCCCCCCAGTGGATGATGTGGGGAATGACAATGCAATGTCACCGCATGCCAAGGACACGTGGCTGTTATGGTCTGTGAAACAAAAATAAGGTGAGGTGGAACTGTCCCCATGCCCAGAAAAGAAAATGGCAACAAGCCAGATCAGAGCTCATCAGCACAATAAAAGAAAAGCAGACAAAAAAGGCTATTGCATTTAACCTTTGGGGTTACCTTCAGCCACATGGAAACCTTGAAACTTTACGGGCTGTGCGTAGTTGATCATTGTGGACAAATACGGGTGGATATTAGTGGTAGCACCTACATATTTATAAGATGCCATCCACGCCTGTTCATCTTCTACAGTGACCAGGCCCTACAAGCACAATGAAGAGAACGTGCATGTCGATGACTTCAGCGGGACTCAGATACATGCTGCAAACTTCCTTACTAAAGATCATTTGACACATAAAACGAAAGGACAAGAGATTTTGTTTCCTCCATTATGCTAAAGGATAATTTAAAAAGTTAATGACTATTCTAGTTCCAAATAATGCAAAAGGAGGTAATTATAAAATATTAAGCTTATTCTTACATTTTTAAGACATCTCTCGATTTGCAAAGGACTTCAAAATATTTAAGAAACCGTATTGGGCCTCTCATATGTACAGCAAGTATTATCATTCATATTTTCACAATTTGAGGCATAAAGGCAAAAACGTGACTCTAAAACGTTAGTGTGCATTAGAGTCACCTGCAGTGCTTGTTAAAACACAGATTCCTAGGCCCCAGCTTCAGAGTTTCTGATGAAGTGAGTCTGGGATGAGGTCCAAGAATGTGCATTTCTATCACTAGCTAGTTCCCAAGTGCTAATGATGGGCTGTGGGGGACACACTTCACAGCAGCACTGCTCTAGAATTTAAGGCACATACATAAGTCGTTTATTGTACTTTTAAAAAGGCACTCAATCTTAAAATAATCTGATAACTTGCTACATAGGACATATTGAAATTGGCACTACTTTCCACAGAGGGAAGAAAACCAAATTATTTTAATTTATTTCTTGATAAATCAGAACAAAAGCAACAACAAAAATAATGCCTTCAAAAGTGATCAACATTTTGTTCAAAACTGAAAAGCTAAATTTCCTGCATAGAGTGAATCTACATGGACAAATTGCTTAACCACATAGTATAATCCACGAGGAAAAAAATGATTGGACCATGTGTTTGTCTTAACTGATGACCTAATCTGAGCATTCTAAATCATCAAACTGATTTTGCCAATAAAAGCCTGAGGTAAATAATCAAATAATGTAACTTATTTTTACATTGATCATTTTTTCATATGTCCCAACACACTCTTTCCCCCAAATAAGGTCTGTTCCTTCCTTGTGTGTTTCATGATAATAAATAATGCCACTACTCTCTGTTCGGCACTAGGATGAATTTTTGCACGTACAACCTCATCACTGTCAAGATGCTTAGTGAAGATTAGAGTCCTATCCACTGACCACCTGAGAAATCTAAAGCTTCAAGGATTAAAATAATTTAGCTAAGAAATGACAGTGACCAAATTCAGTCAATCTGTGCACTGTTGATTCCAATACCTTATGAAATTCTAGTATAAGAGAAGAGTGTACTCCTAAACATTTTTGGAGAGGACTATGATCAGATTTATCTAAAATTCTTTCAAATTTAATATTTAAATAGTAAGAAGATAGGGTCTCACTCCAAATAAGGTAAGACCCCACAGACAGTAACGCAGTATTTTCTGAAGATCTGAAGTGTGAGCACAAAGGCAAATTTTTGCCTGTGACTGTCATCAGTCTCACTATTGTGTAATAAATAAACCATATACACTTACTAAAAAAGGCCACCTTGATCACCATGAAGAACTTTAAAGAGGATAAAAGAAACTGAAAACGTAACTTTGCTTTCCTTACAGTAAGGCCAATATCTAATAACATCAAATAAGAATCCTAGAAGGTATACAGTGTGAAATTAACTAATGATCTTCCAGAATGTCAATGTCATCAGAACCAAGATCATCTTTCTATTATGCTGTGATATGGATTTGATGACCTGTTACGTCATTTTTATTTTCAAATTCATTATGCTAATGATTATGTAACCCTATTCTAGGAATGAAATCTTTAGTTCCATCTAAGAAAATGCCTTACTGCATTAAACATCTAGTTTTAGAGAAATTGTTCCCACCTGCCCTAGTTTTGTGATTTTTTTACCAGGATTTAATCATTTTATCACTGTGATTAATTCTTTCCTTTGAAGACTCTTATAATTAGATGCCTCAAGCATGTATATATTATACCTATAAACAGTAAGCCTGACATTCCATGGGCTGGAGGAGAGAGCTTATCAACAACACTGAGGACACAATGTTCCATTTTAGAGGCCACATATGGGTGTCTGGTAATAAAAACAAAATGCACAAGAGAATCATTTTGTTACCTTTTTGTTGTTTTCATGTTCAAGGTCATCACTGGCCTAAATTAGAAAAAGAAAATACTTTGGTTATTTTCTAAGTGGCAAAATCCCAAATTTATTACTCATAAATATCTAAATATTTAAATAAATATCAGCTTGTTATTCTATTTATTTGTTAAGACAGGAAATTATTGATGGCATAAAACCATGGATGACAGCAAGTACTGAAAAGATGTGATGGCCTGTTTTATACACCAGAAAAGCAAATTTTAATGCTACTTACCTCCTTTGTTGATTGGTCTTTGCCTATTGAGATGTTTCATTGTAATAATTTAATTAGTGATTTAGTCATGGTGCTTAGGAAATAAATAATCAATGTGGCACCTCCCCTGATATGTACAGAGTAGCAAGCATCAATAACTACTCTTCGGTAATTCAACATTCACATCTGCGTATGTGCTATGCACTGAATGTGTCCCCCTCCCTCACCCCACCAATTCATGTGTTGAAACCCCAATCCCCCCAAGCTCTCCACCAAAACTTCTCTTCAAGGTCACCAATGACCTCCATGCTATCAATCCAGTGGACACACAAGTCACTCCACAGCACTCCACAGTCAACCGCTCCTTCTGCTGACACCGTTCTCTTGGCTTCCTTGGCGTCACTGCCTGACCCCCTCCTACTCCTTTGCCCATACCTTCCTCTTGTTTTCTGGCTCCTCTCCTGTGAACCCACCTTTAACTGGGGCTCCACTTGGGCCTTCTTTTCCACCTCTCCTCCTGAATCATCTCCATTATTTCCATGATCTCCTGAACTCCCAGTTTGTATCTCTAGCTTAACCTGTCTTCTAGATAAGGTGATGATGATGCTAGTGTGATGATAATCACGATCATGATGATGAAAACAATGACAGAGACACAACTAACACGTTACAGGGATTGTACCAGGCACCATTCTAAGCTCCTTATATATTATAGACCCACCCACTCTTCAGTGACCCAATAAAATAATTCTTATTATCTTCACTTTATGGAAGAGGAAACGAAGGCACAGAGAGCTTCAGTAACTTACCCGTGGTTAGACAGTTAGGAAATAAACCCAGAGAATCAGATGTCAGTGCTATAGAAACGCCTGCTTGGCACCTTCCCTTGAACCTCTCTGGGCATCTCAAATAGCTTGTCCCATTTAAAGCTTCTGAGTTCTTTCCTTCTCTTCCAGTCCTCTCCACTCCAGTAACAAGTGCCACTGTCTATGCAGTTTCTCGTGCAGGGACTCTAGAGTGTCATTTCCTTCTTCTCTCTCCCTCACTCCCCACATTGAATCCAGCAGGAAGTTGAGCCATTTTTTGGTCCCTCCATATATTTTGAAACTATTCAGTGCTCTGCTTCTACTGTCCAGTTTCACAACTGGGGACTCTTGTCCGAACTGCTCTTCCTGCTCCCACTCTTGTTTCCTCCCAGTCTCCATATGGTAACCACAGTAATCTTTTAAAACTCCTCTCAGCCTACTTTGTCCCCTTCTTAAAGAAAGTTTTTCAATGGCTCCACATTTCACTTAAATTAAAATTTGAATTTCTCACAATGGCTACCAAAGTCCTATGTCATCTGTGCCCACCCACCTGCCCCATCTCTCGTTTCATTCTCTCCTCATTCAACCCACGCTACTCACACTGTCTCTGTTGCTGCTGTTGAGGTCCCTCGCATGGTAAGTCATTCCTCTGTCTCTGTGCATGGCTGATTCCTCTTTCCCTTTTGCTTCTGGTTTCCTTATTTCCTCCATCTCGTTATTCTCCTTTTTAGCACTCATTTTCCTAATAGTGCTTATTGCAAGTTGTAATTATGTAATTATTTGACTGTTTAGCTATTTGCTGTCTGTTTCCCACACCCTTCCCTAAACGATAGGGGATTATAAGTTGACAAAGGGCAGAAAGCAAGTGTGTTTTGATCCTTTTAGATCATTATGACCGAGACTGTGCCTGACAAATAGTAGGTGCATAATAATTATTTTTCTTGGCTGATTGGTTGGAAATAGTCTTATGCTTACTCTATATTAGGAGGGAGAACTCTAATTAGTAGGACTGGTTCTCTAATGAGGGCTTGACTTGGGATGTTCAGGGGTCATTTTCCTGATAATTTCAACAGGCTACCTTTAGCCACTGGGATGCTGCTGTTGTCTCTCCTCCCACCTACAATAATGCAACAAATGACAGCATTTATAGGACACTGGCCACATGGGTAGTGGTCAACAAGAAAACGGTATCATTGCTTGCTACCGAGAAAAACAAATCTCTAAATGGATTGTCACTTCTTTTAACCACTAATTCCTCGTTATAGACATCATATTGATTCTCTGCAGCAAAAATTGCCAAACTTATAAATCTCAATCCAGAATACAACTCCAAAAATGGTCTATTGATGGGTAATAATGCAAAACATGGCACCTTACATTTGAGTAATCTTTATGATGTACAAAAGTATTTTAGGTGCATTTTCTCATCACGTCTTTACAATCTTGTGAAGAAGGTATGCTTCCTCATAGATGAGAGAAGCAAGGTTCTGAGAGGTCAAGAGATGTGAATAAGGACCCCACAAGCTGAAACTTAAACCCAAGTCTTTTGATTCCAAGTCTCAACATGTCATAGTTAAAAGGATGATTTTGGGTGTCACACTGACTTGGGTCAAGTCCTGTTACTTGGGGTTTATTATCTTTATGGTTTTGGGAACATTACTTAACTTTTCTAAGCTCCCATTTTCTTATTTCTTAAGCAATTTAGAAGGAGAATTACAGGCCACTACATTCTCTTGTGATTGTCACTTTCCAAAATTTCATTAATACAAGGGTACTTCAAAACATTCATGGAAAGATTTGTCTTATTATTTAATTCTATTTTTCCACGAACTTTTTGAAGTACCTTAGTAACAACTGCCACCTCTTGTGAGTCATGAAAAAAAAGGGACACGAAGACTCTGACCTTCTTAACGCTGTTTGCAACAGCTTCCTTGTGACCCAAGTCATCAGCAGAAAGTTCATTTCCAAATTTGAATTCAGGGTGAGCTTCCTCTTCTTGGTCAGCTGCGTGAAAGGTACAAGGAAAATCCATGAAGCCAGATTACTGCCAAGGACACAGACCTTGCTCGTAAGCTTGAGTAGAACATGATCACTCTTAGACAAAAAGGATGCTTAAAGAAAATGGGGTTATTTAAATATGCACATTTTTCTAGGTAAAGCTCTCACTAAACTCTTACGTATTGAAGGCCAAGAAACAAATTTTTTTATTTATTA